>NC_139705.1:45916991-46214491 GCF_964188405.1 Protomyctophum parallelum | reverse complement strand
TATGTTAGTATTTCATAATGTCCATGATGTCATGGACACTGAGCTCACTACCTTCCTGCACTACAATTCCCATAATGCTTTGGTGCACTGCTCCTCCTTGTGGATAGGGGGAGGTGCTGTCTTACTGAGACAACATGTAGTCCAGGAAGGGAGTGAACCCAGTGTCCATGACATCACGGACACTTTGAAATACTCAAATATCCCCCCCCCCAGGAAAATGTTTCTTGTCTCCCAAACATAATTCAAATAAAGATCTGGTTATATGGTAATAAAATAAGGTGAAGTGTCCCTTTAACTCATTTACCTCCAACACTGCCATCTAGTGGTTGAAAATTAACTCACAGATCGCCAGCCGTTCACTTCAACATTAGAGCGTCTTAATTTGAAAAGCGGTTGTAGCAGGAAACTGAGAGACAGGAAGTGAAAAACCGCTATGTAAGATGTCCCGCAAAAGTTTTTGAATTTAATACCAAACGAGTCACCCATTTACCAACACCCCCCTCTCCCTAAAGTAACCTAAGTAAATTATGCTTAAACGGTTAAACCTAACCTTATTCCTAACCTTAACCTCAGTAAAACTATGTCTAAACCTAACCTTATTCCTAACCTTAACCTCAGTAAAACTATGTCTAAACCTAACCTTATTCCTAACCTTAACCTCAGTAAAACTATGTCTAAACCTAACCTTATTCCTAACCTTAACCTCAGTAAAACAAATAAAGAATAGAAGAACCACGGCACAGAGCGGTCGAGGGGCGTACCGTACCGTACCGTACCACACTGCACCACTCGATAACCGATACCCGAAACAATCCGATAACAAGCTTATTGAGTACCCGGTATCAATAAGCTTTGGGCTTATCCAGTACATGTTATCGATAAGCTTTGGGCTTATTGAGTATACCCGTTATCAATAATCTTTGGGCTTATCAAGCCTGTTATGGAGCATGTTACGGCCCATGACGTCATGTTTAAACAATCAAGACAAGAGGCGATCAAAAAATACATTTAATCATCCACGCTGGCACAAACATGTTGGTCTAAAAGTGTATTGATTCCTGCCGACCAGCGCTGTCCAGGTGAACAACATTACGCTTTTAAAGTGACATATTAACCAGTTAACAGTTTATTTAATATTATTATTTTGGTAAGAAGGTCAATTGCCTTCCGTCTGTTAGAAAATTACTGTATTTGAAGGCCCTTAGTAAAATATGCTGGTTCTGTTTAGAATGTCATCGTCTCCTGTCTTTCCACAAAATAATAGAAAATGCTCGACAGTGGTCTCGATAAGAACCCGGCTTGATAATTCTGATCGATAAGGTGATCGTTATCTATACAAATGAACGATATATATATACATATATATATATAGAGAGAGAGAGAGAGAGAGAGAGAGAGAGAGAGAGAGAGAGAGAGAGAGATTTGTTTCATATCATGAGAACGATGGCTTCCATTTTCGTATTGCAACTTTCCAGGAATAGAAAGTCTGCCGTTTTTATTAGCTTGTATTCCCCATCGATGATGTCACTGGTCGTGAAGACCAATTATATGAAGGTCATTTGAAAAGTGGTGAAGTGGTCCTTTTAAAAGCTACAATAAAATCGTTAAAATGAATGAATAGGAATGTTCCTTAAAGTGTCCCGGCACTAAGGTGACTGGTCAGAGATGGTTAATCCTCCTTAAAAGGAGGATTCCCCGCCTGATGGAGGGGAAAGGAACTGGTTGGAATAACGTGTTCCTTCCACGCGCTACGTCCAACCAGGGAAACTCCCCCCCTGTCAGGTGTAAAGGAGCAACTTGGACACTCAGGCATGAAGGAAGCATGAGTTCAAGTCCGTTGCTCTCCCCTTGTCCCCCATATATACTAGGTTGGTGGAGGGTGTGTAGAGCCCAGGATCACATTAGATGATTGACACAGGGGTGAAAAATGGGTTACAAAATCGTGGGATAAAAAATATATTTAAAAAAAATAGGATTTTAAAGATGAGATCATGAGTTTAAATCAATGGATTAATTGTTCTGATTAAACAAAACTGCTTTGATAAACATTTTACAAGTACATGTAGTTGGTAATGGCTTTTAATCATTTAGATTATGAATGGAGTGAAGAATTTAAGTGAAGAATAACAGATTTAGATTATAGACCTGTTACTTTTATGATGATAAGTATCTTGTTAAAGTTTAAATGTTTTGTAAGGCCCCATACACACATTCAGAACACATGTTCTGTGTCTTGCCTGTGTTTAATGGCCGTCACAATGCAATTCCAATGGGAGTCACATGGTTTGACCAAACATTTGTGTTTGATGGGCAGAACACAGCCTGTGTTGTGTTATTGTGTAAGGGGTATTGTCCACTGTGTTGTGTTATTGTGTAAGGGGTATTGTCCACTGTGTTGTGTTATTGTGTAAGGGTTATTGTTCTCTGTGTTGTGTTATTGTGTAAGGTTTGATGGACAGAGAAGGTGGACCTGAGACCTATATAGACCTATGGAGACCTAGACCTATAGAGACCTATATAGACCTATGGAGACCTAGACCTATAGAGACCTATATAGACCTATGGAAACCTAGACCTATAGAGACCTAGACCTATAGAGACCTATATAGACCTATGGAGACCTAGACCTATAGAGACCTATGGAGACCTATGGAGACCTAGACCTATAGAGACCTATAGAGACCTAGACCTATAGAGACCTATATAGACCTATAGAGACCTAGACCTATAGAGACCTATATAAGCTCTATGGGGGGGGGGGGGGGTCTAATTGAGGGGTAAGGATAAGGAAATGTAGTCACATTTTGGTAGTCTGGCTAGGAGGACGTTTCTGGTGACCTGGTGAATATGGCAAGATGTTCGTTGTTAACTGAAAATGGTCTACTAGTTAGCATTTGTTTAGATAGGTTGATTAATGGGAATTCAAATTTAGCAGGTTTGGTACTGGGGAAAACCTTCTCTTCCAAAGAATAGGTTAATTTGTCCTTATGTACACTTTGATTGTACTTTCTGTTTCATGCGATGATTTTTCTTTTCCGTTTAATGTAATCAATCAATTATGCAAAAATATTGTTAAAGGCAGTAAAAACTGTTAATTGGTAAATAACGAGAAGCAAATATGAGTTGATTTCTCTCCCTTCTTTTTTTGATTACTTTCTGTAAAACTTAACTCTTAAAAAAACGAATCAATAAAAGGCGTGCAAATGTCCTCCAAGTTGTTCCTCACAGTTTCTTCTTATGAAAATATTGTTGTGAAATATTGTTCCTGGTGTTCTAAAATTATAAATAATATAACTATTATAGTAATATAAATATTGTTCCCATGGTGTTCTTCAAATGGTAAATACAAATGGTAAATGGTGCATTTATATAGCGCCATTATCCAAGGCGCTTTACTGATTGTGCATCAATTCACACACACACCTTTACATAGACTGTGCATCAATTCACACACACACCCATTCACACACCTTTACATAGACTGTGCGTTACATTCACCCATTCACACACCGATGGCGGATGAAACCATGGAAGGCTCCAACTAGCACATCAGGAGCAATCAGGGGTTCAGAGTCTTGCTCAAGGACACTTGGACACTAACTCTGGGGGAGCCCACAGGGATTAGAATTTAGGCATTTAGCAGACGCTCTTAATCCAGAGCGATTTACATTAAGCAAGAACAAAAAGCATGGCAATACATCACATACATGAAAAGTAGTTATCATGAAACATGCGTAAGCTAAGAACGTAACAGTGGAATATCTATATATATATACTATACTAGGGTTGGGATTCGGAACCGGGTCCATTTCAGACCCGGTTCCGACATTGCGGATCCTCAGCCGGTTCCATCGTTTTTTTATTAACGGTTCCCCAAACGGATCTCATCAGTTGTCATTTAGCTCCGCTGTGTCTGCATGCATGCAAGCAGAGCCTGGGGTGACGTCACCCCACCTACATGAGTGAGTGGGGTCGGGGAGGATTCGCCCACTGTTCTGTGCATTCAGCGACCGCTGTGGAGCGAGTGGGACAGTATGTCGCCAAAGTGTGGTTAACAGAGAGGGAAATGACTGAGGCTGAGCAGTGAGCATGCAAAGTGCAATAAATGCGAGAGTTGCTAGCAAAGGTTGTTGCAACTTGTACCATGTGAACATAGAGGAAACATCTCAAAATCAATATGCCTACACATGGCGTTTGAGAGCCATGCGGAAAGCCATGCCTGCTCTCCCCGCAGATCCACCACAGCCAGCGGGGGACGATCTGATGCAAGGCTGGTTTACTTTCCCCAGGCTAGTAACGTAATGGAAAATAAAAACTACTAACGTGCTTTTAATTTGGCTCTAAATTAATTGCGTGGCTGTTGAGAGCCCAGCGTTTAGGTGCATATACCGCCATAGATTGATTACTTTATAAACAATTTGCAGAAGAAAAGCACAGGAACGTAGCCTACAGTTCAATACAAGGTCTGCTATAATCCAAGAAAGCACTATGGCTTGTTTCCATTAGGGTAAGGGGTCCTTCATATTCATATTAAATTAATTTGAACATTAAAGACAACATTTGTCACTACAACAATATCATTATTGTGTACTGTATATTTAATTTACAGTACAAATTGCAATATACAGTACAAATTGCAACAATGATATTGTTGTGGTGCCTAGCTGCTGCTGGTGGTGGTGGTGAAGTTTAAATTATAGTGCCACCTCATAATTGTAAAGTGCATTTTCAATAATTTAATTAAATAATTTGTGTTTATTATGTACTTGGTTAGGTTAGTTATAATATAAGCATAATCTATGTCAGAAAAACGGGGAAAAAAATAATATTAGGATCCGTTAAGGGAACCGTTAGGAACCGGAACCGTTAAGAGGGATCCGGGAAGGATCCGGAACCGTTAATATCCTAACGAATCCCAACCCTATAATGCTATACATAATACTATGAAGTGATATGACTACATACAATGCCATTCTAGTGCTGTCTACATAGCATGCTATAAGTCTGTATCAAATGCTAATCTAAGTCTACAAAAAGTGCTATCTAAGGGATTGTGGTTTTTATCATGAACATTAGAACATTAGTCAGAACCTTATCTTCATATAAATAAGTTGAAAGTGGCAAAGTGGTCCTTTAAGGAACTGCTATAGTAAAGTCTTGCTCACTAAACAACACACAATATATATATATATATATATATATATACCGGTATATAAACACAAATATGAGCGTACGCCG
Source organism: Protomyctophum parallelum (assembly GCF_964188405.1). NCBI lineage: Eukaryota > Metazoa > Chordata > Actinopteri > Myctophiformes > Myctophidae > Protomyctophum > Protomyctophum parallelum. The sequence continues at coordinate 46,209,253 of NC_139705.1, read as the reverse complement.
GAATCACGGCATTCATCATTCCAGCGTGAACTTGAACTTTGGCGTGCGCCTGGCTCCTAAAATGTTAATATAGAACTGTAGGTTATAAGTATACATGTAAAAAAGCAATTAAAAGTACACACTTAAAAACAATATAATGTAACACCTGTGTCGTATAGAATAGATAGTGTAGAACAGTTACTAAATTACAATCAAGGGTTAGACGTAGGACTAGTTAGGTTGGTCTACTGGAGCCAGAGGGGTAAATAATGAGACCAGATGCAAGTCTCAAATCGTTTATATAAATTGAAATAGGAAAAAACTAAAATAAAACATTACGCACAAACATACAGTATGACAGTAAACAACAAATTAAATAGGTATACCTTGATATCAATACTCACTCCAGAGGGCCACTATAGTTCCACACTCACTCCAGAGGGCCGCTATAAAGCGTCGCGGTCCCGCCCCCTTTCAGAACGACGAGTGGCCCAGGAAATTATTCTCCATTCATTTTCTCCATAGGCTTTTCAAAAAGTATTCATTTAAAGATGGTTACGCCGCGGACAAAGCCAACTCGGATCGTGACAAATCATGACAATAATTACAATGTTTTGGGCTGGTCAAATAATTAGTAAGAAGAAAAACAAAACAAATAGTGTTGTATCCTGCTTTTATTTCGTTAAAACATCGTCACAGCACTACCCAGCCTCCACAACATCTACACCACTCGCTGTACGATTTGGACTGATGTCGATTAAAAAAAAGGCTTCTAAATCCTAATAGTTTTCTGAAAAACCCATGTTTCTATGTCAGTTGTGCTCAACCTTTTTCATGTCAAGGACCCCCAGAATTATCTCTATTGGGCCACGGACCCCCATCTCAAAAGATGATGTTCCAGGGACCCCCCAGAAGCAAATATCTTTGTTAAAAAAAAATCTAAAATAGCAGACCTACAAGCTCGTAAGCGTGCCACTCGGTGGCACGCTACGAGCTTGTGAACTGCTGTTTTTCAATTTTAAACAAATATTTGTTTAAAACACCAAAATGGGTTAAACACACCAGCCAAATACCCTGATCCAACCTCTCCCTTCCAAAACAACGCTACCAGAGCATCACATCTCGTACCACCGTCTCAGTAACAGTTTCTACCCCCCAGGCTGACCTTGACCTGTAGTGGCAGCGGTGGCCGAGTGGATTGCGGAGCGGGCTAGATATCGGAAGGTCGCCAGTTCGAATCAGCGGTCCGACACGTTAAAATTACCACCGTTGAAGTGCATTGAACCACTACCATGAAATGCTCCATGTGGGCCTGGCTGTAAACAAGTATCTGATGCTTAGTCCAGTTACCCTTGGTAAACTTGATTTACCAGAACGCATTTCTTCTTCTTCTTCTGCACTGTCACTTCACTTTGCACTTTTGTGTTTATGTTCTTTCTTTGCACTAGATGTTTGTTTTCGTCCTGTGTCTATTCACCTTTTTCATATGGCCCATAAGTCTTTGCGTTTGTGTCTGCATAAGTTCCTTTCTCTTGCTGTGTTGCCAGTTTTGCAAGAGAAACAAGTGAACAGGTCTATGAAAACAACCAATAGCTGATCTAGAAGCTCACAGCGGCACATCGTGAGGTCGTACATCTGTTATTTAAAAACACATTGAGAATAAATCAAGATATTTTGAATATTTTCTTTTAACATTTTAATAAAAAAAGGCACAAAATATGTTCAATAATTTATTTGCAAGTGACTTTACAGGAAAAAAAAAACAAGTCAAAGGTTGCTTATAATAAGCAGACATGGCAACACGGCCTGATGGAAGCAAAGCACACACACACAAGGAGCCCCAGTGCCTTGGCGGGGGATAAACGTGGGTAAGACTGAGGGCTGTATTTTGCGTGTCTTAAGTACCAGGTCTTATTCCCTAACTTGAGTAAACTAAAGACCTGGAGGCGTGATCAATGCCATTTGGCTATTCTGAGTGTCCAAAGAGCAGTGATCACGCCTCCAGGTCTTTAGTTTACTCAAGTTAGGGAATAAGACCTGGTACTTAAGACACGCAAAATACAGCCCTGAGAGTGCTCTGAGCACAACATTATTTTCATACATTATGACAAATAAACCTGAACCTTGTAGAACAGGAGAATAATAGAAGGCTAATAAATATGACTCAATTGAGGCGATTGCATCATTCACTAACACTCATTATTCATTATCATTATTCATCCCTTCCTGCATAGGAATATTTTATGCAAAGTGTGAGTCATACCTGAACTTCCCCTCATCAATACATGCTCTTCTTGTGGTGGTTTTAAACAGGCCAGTAGCCTACAGGTAGTCAAAAAATATATATACATATTCAGCCCATTCTGGACGGGAACCCGTTTTGGTGTTTTAACTAAGCATTATGTTATTACTTTATAGCTATTGGAAAATAGCAGATCTACAAGCTCATATAGCGCGCCACCGAGTGGTGCGCTTCGAGCTTGTAGGTCTGCTATTTTTGAAAAATCGTGAAAATGCGGCACAAAACTTTGAATATATATTCTTTCAGAAGACTTTTTTCTATTTCGACGTCAGGCCTAAAAGGGTTAAGAGCGAAATAGTGTAGAATCTCATACTTTTGATGCTTTTTTCCCCCTGTGGTCTTGAATTCTCATTGCTATTTGGACGACGAGCACCTACCGTACAGACATGGAGGTCTGTATGGATGACGACTGTGCATTACATTCACCCATTCACACACACACACACACACACACACACACACACACACACACACACACACACACACACACACACACACACACACACACACACACACACACACTCATACACCGATGGCTGCGGAAGCCATGCAAGGCACCAACCAGCACATCAGGAGCAATTTGGGGTTCAGTGTCTTGCTCAAGGACACTTCGACATGTAGACAGGTGGAACCGCCGACCCATGGATCATTGGACAACCTGCTCTACCTCTCGAAGTGTCCTTGAGGTGAAAAGAAGCTCCACCTTGGTTTGTTGTTTTTGTCTTTGTTAGTTATCAAGTGTTTATTTCTTACTTTTGGTTTTTGAAAGTGTATTGTGGACAGTGTTGTTTTAGCAGTGTTTTTTTTTGCCTCAGACCCGGGCTGTGACAATCCGTCATATAATAAATACAACAAAATATCTACATTCTTGAACTGCGTCTATTCTTGGAGCCTCGACCGCTCGGCAACTCTTACAAAGATATTCCTAGAATCCTAGCTAAGGCTAACTTTAAACAGTCAAGCAAAAAGGTTTTCATACTGGATCATATTAAAGTTAATAATTATATATTAGGGAAATTAAGACTTTGAACGCCTTTGATTTTTGGTTTGAGAGTAAATCTACTGTATTACATTTTTACATCTGGTTACATGGTGTCTTCCTACAGCTAAATGAATGGTTCCACTATACATTCTTCTGGTCAAAGAGTATATCTTAATGATTTATGGTTGGATTAAACGCCTGGTCCTATCAAGATATATTAATATTCCTGAGATATCGATTTTACATATTGGATAATCCACATCATATACAAATGTTATCTATCAAGATCGTTAAAGTTGAACCATCAGGATAAGCAGTTGGAGATGGATAGATGGATGGATGGATGGAAGTTACATAGTTTGACATGAATTAACAACATATACAGTACAGGGCCACTACAGGGTTGTAGTGTTACTTTTTATATTATTATGGTACTACTTATTGTGTTGTTGTAGCTATTATATCTGATGTTATCCCATAAAGAGTTTTTCATATGGAGAGTCAGACATATATCATTGACAGTAAATGTCATCACCTGTAAATGTGTTTACTGTACATTAATTCTCCCTTTCTTCCTGACAAGAGCTGAAGAAGCAGCAGCAGCCTCTGTTCAGTGTTTATGTTCAGGGTAAGATTCATGGTTTCAAGAAGCAGCAGCAGCCTCTGTTCAGTGTTTATGTTCAGGGTAAGATTCATGGTTTCAAGAAGCAGCAGCAGCCTCTGTTCAGTGTTTATGTTCAGGGTAAGATTCATGGTTTCAAGAAGCAGCAGCAGCCTCTGTTCAGTGTTTATGTTCAGGGTAAGATTCATGGTTTCAAGAAGCAGCAGCAGCCTCTGTTCAGTGTTTATGTTCAGGGTAAGATTCATGGTTTCAGGCTGCACGTCACTTCGCTGCTCCATGCATGTCAAAATGCCTCCTATAGATTTACACCAGTGTTGTTTTCGTCGACTAAAACAAAGATGAAAAATGTTCGTCGACTACCTTTTCCACAGAAGAAAACTAAATGGAAACTAAATTAAAACTATGCTATGGTGACTAAAACTAAGACTAAATATACTGACAATTTCGTCAACAAATAAAAACTAGACTAAAATGTTAGGAAGGGACTAGTGGACAAGAGATCCAGTATAAGTCATTTTACACTTGGTTGCATGCTGAAAATGGCAGATCTACTAGCTCACAACGCGTCGCAGCGTGACGCGTTGTGATCGGTAGCCCTAGAACGGCTCTTGTTGTTACATACAGTATGTGGGTGGGTGACGTGACATGGTGTCCCTGGCTGTCCTTAGTGTCACTCATGTATAAATAAGAAATATATTTGTCAAAAACCTTCTGAATATTGTGCAGGACATTATGGTCCATGTGAACATACTCAAGATTAAAACATTTCATTCCTCATTTCTTCAGAATTGTCAACCAAACACAGCAAAACTCATATGGTGCGACTGTCCTGGCCTTGTTTCTCAAAGTAGGAACTTAAATAAAACTAAGGAAAGAAATGCTAAAATTCTTTAAAAAAATCCATAAATATAATATAGATGTCTATTTGTGAGCCTAATCTTTTCAAAGTCCAAGCATAATGTTTTCAGTCATTTCTGATCAAAAATATTTTGTCCCCCAAACCAAAATCATATTGTGTGACACCATTTTGGGAAATTTCAACAGGCAATTGTTTACACACCCATTGGGATAGAGAGGTACTTCTTCAGTAAGGCTGTTCAGCACTTGCATTACAATAGCATGACAGGTGTCTGTGGTGAATTATCATTTTAACATTTTCATAAAATACGATCTTGTTGGAACGCTGACAAATGCGACTCTTCCAAGTGTCTGTGGGTGTGACACCTTTTTCATTAAAAAAGCTTAAGGTATTAGATTTTTTGGTCATAATTACATGTAAATCTATGTTGCTTTGTTATAGCTAGCATGTTGTTAGCATGCTAATGTGTAGCTAGTAGCCTCAAGGTTATGTTAAGTGCAGAAAACGTAATATGGTGTGACACTTTATCATAATGGTGTGACTGTTTTCCTGTCACGCCATATGACTTTTTTGTCACACCATATGATACAAACTGTAATTTCCTACAGATATAGCAATAAATAACAAAGTCCCATGTTTCTTTTGTCCATTTAAACATTTGTTTTAAACATTTTCACCTAAAATCTGCAACTATCCACAATAAATTGTGTTTAATTTCGTTTTATTCAGTCATTGCCATGTTATTCAGTGTTAAAGCAATTTTCCTGTTGCTGTTTTTCCTGAGTAATTGTTTAATCAATCTGTAAAGTTCAGTACTCACTAATAAGTAGGTTAAAACACAGTTTGCTTTGCAAAATGAAGATATGATCATACGGTGTGACACTAAATAATTTGGTGTGACGTTCCAAATAGTGAAAAAATCATACCTTTATTAATGATGAAACCATTAATGTTTATGGATTACATAGCAAATAGTCTAAGGAAGAGTCACAAATATTTGTGTAATTTTAGAGAAAGTTTTGTCACAATAAATGCAAAATATATTGAAAGACCGATAACATGGGCCTCACATTGAGTGTTGATTACGAAAATAATATACAGATTTAATACATTTTCACAAAACTATAGTGGATCACAGGTTAGTTATGATAAAGGACTTTGATAAAGTGAGCAACTTAAGAAAGTTGTACTCCATTTTCATTTTATAAACAATTATTGTCATGTCACACCATATGACGATTTTAGGCACAAGTACAACAAAATGCTGAATAAATTCTGATTCCAATAAAATATCTAAAAACAAAATATGTTTCCATAAAGATGAGAGTGAGTAGAACAAAAGTAAATCATTTTTATTCCTGTTATTTAAAGGTTTAAAAAAAAACACTTTTTTTGGGGTGTCACGTCACTGACCCATGTACAGTATTTCACATACAGAGCCATAGAACACGCTCCTTGATTTGTGGTAGAACGTTAACATGTGCGGCATAAATGTGATAAATGCTCCGTTTGTACTCACCCATTAAATTATTCCAAAGACGTGGAGTGAAAAATGGTCCTCTAGTTTTATATCCATGTGAAAGTTCTGGCACAAAACGCGTATTTAGTGAATTATCTCCACTTTTTCAAGAGATGCACACGGACGCCTTTCTCTCCGGCGAGGGGGGGCACAGGTATATCGATGAACCGATTTTAGATACTTCCTGTTGTCATCACAAATTGACCGGAGAAACACAAAAGTTTGCGGTCACACAATTGGCAGGTGGTGTGATTAATTACCCAGCACCTATCGCAAAGCACCTGCCAATTGTGTCACCCAAACTTTTGTGTTTCCTTGGTCAATTTGTGATGACGTCTTTGGTAAACAACAGGAAGTATCTAAAATCGGTTCATCGATATACCCGTGCCCCCCCTCGCCGGAGAGAAAGGCGTCCGTGTGCATCTCTTGAAAAAGTGGAGATAATTCACTAAATACGCGTTTTGTGCCAGAACTTTCACATGGATATAAAACTAGAGGACCATTTTTCACTCCACGTCTTTGGAATAGTTTAATGGGTGAGTACAAACGGAGCATTTATCACATTTATGCCGCACATGTTAACGTTCTACCACAAATCAAGGAGCGTGTTCTATGGCTCTGTATGTGAAATACTGTACATACTGTATGTAACAACATGAGCCGTTCTAGGGCTAGTAGATCGGCTATTTTCAGCAAGTGTAAAATAAGTCATTATGACGGCAACAAGGCCCGCAAAAATACATTTTAGTCGACTAAATCACCTGTAGATTTAGTCGACTAAAATCTTATGACATTTAGTCGACTAAAACTAGACTAACACTAATACATTCCAGGTGACTAAAATGTGACTAAGACTAAGTGAAAACTATTCAGGATCAGGAGACTATGACTAAAACTAAAATAGAAATTTGCTGCCAAAAACAACACTGATTTACACAGCTGTGACTTTCATTTACCTAACGGAAGGTTGTCTGCTGAAAGCTGAGGACAATAACAGCTGGTGCAATATGCATTGGAGTTTAGTGCCATCTAGTGATCAACATGGGACAATGACAATAATTAATTGAATACAAAAAAGGAAATAAAACATTACGTATAAAAACCAGTGTTGTTTTTGGCAGCACATTTCTATTTTAGTTTTAGTCTTTGTCTCTTGAATAGTTTTCATTTAGTTTTAGTCACATTTTAGTCACCCGGAATGTTTTTTTGTTAGTCTAGTTTTAGTCGACTAAATGTAATAAGATTTTAGTCGACTAAATCTACAGGTGATTTAGTCGACTAAAATGTATTTTGGCGGGCCTTGATGCCGTCATAATGACTGTTTTTACACTTGCTGAAAATAGCTGATCTACAAGCTCACAACGCTTGTGAGCTTGTAGATCAGCTATTTTCAGCATGCAACCAAGTGTAAAATGACTTATACTGGATCTCTTGTCCACTAGTCCCTTCCTAACATTTTAGTCTAGTTTTTATTTGTTGACGAAATTGTCAGTATATTTAGTCTTAGTTTTAGTCATCGTAGCTTAGTTTTCATTTAGTTTCCATTTAGTTTTCGTCAGTGGAAAAAGGTAGTCGACGAACATTTCTCGTTTTAGTTTTAGTCAACGAAAACATCACTGATAAAAACTCTAGTCCTATATGCCACCAAAATGTGGAACATCAACAGCCATTAAGACGTGTAGCCTACACTACAGTCTATCAGGGCTGAAAGTGGATGCTATGACACCAGTCTATAGGGGTAAGACATGTAGCCTACACTACAGTCTATCAGGGCTGAAAGTGGATGCTATGACACCAGTCTATAGGGGTAAGATGTGTAGCCTACACTACAGTCTATCAGGGCTGAAAGTGGATGCTATGACACCAGTCTATAGGGGTAAGACATGTAGCCTACACTACAGTCTATCAGGGCTTAAAGTGGATGCTATGACACCAGTCTATAGGGGTAAGACATGTAGCCTACACTACAGTCTATCAGGGCTTAAAGTGGATGCTATGACACCAGTCTATAGGGGTAAGACATGTAGCCTACACTACAGTCTATCAGGGCTGAAAGTGGATGCTATGACACCAGTCTATAGGGGTAAGACATGTAGCCTACACTACAGTCTATCAGGGCTGAAAGTGGATGCTATGACACCAGTCTATAGGGGTAAGACATGTAGCCTACACTACAGTCTATCAGGGCTGAAAGTGGATGCTATGACACCATTATATAGGGGTAAGACATGTAGCCTACACTACAGTCTATCAGGGCTTAAAGTGGATGCTATGACACCAGTCTATAGGGGTAAGACATGTAGCCTACACTACAGTCTATCAGGGCTGAAAGTGGATGCTATGACACCAGTCTATAGGGGTAAGACATGTAGCCTACACTACAGTCTATCAGGGCTTAAAGTGGATGCTATGACACCATTATATAGGGGTAAGACATGTAGCCTACACTACAGTCTATCAGGGCTTAAAGTGGATGCTATGACACCAGTCTATAGGGGTGCCTCAGACTACTTTGATAATATTTGGAATTGATCAATGTCACATGAGTTTAACTACCCTCTATAGGTTAAACTGTACTTGTGTTCTTTTTCAGTGTATAGTCTCTTCACCAAAAATGGCAGATCTACAAGCTCACTAACATGTTGAGCTTGTAGATCTGCTATTGTTGGTGAATGTTCCCCTCGGAATATAGGAATGCTGGGGTTTAAGTGGTTAAAAACGTCTGTCCTAATGCAAACATTCTCTCCAGTTTTCCTCGTGACACACTGTATTTTTGAGAGAAAGGATAACATATTTACCTACAGTTACATTGTAATATGATAAAAGGTGCCGTAAAGTAACAGCGTAATTCATGGGTACCGTCACCGTGGATGAAAAGGTTATTTACAGGGGTGACCTATAGCTGTGCCAAAAACGCTTGAGAACCACATGGCCTATATCAATTATACATGTCACAATGTTGAATACCCTGTGGTGTTTGAAATGTATTGATTAAAAGTATATATTTACTTTTCATGCAGTTGAATACTTTCCTTTTTGTTTTACTTAATGAAAAATGATATACTTATAGCTCAAGGATCACTGTATTCAGGTCTGTCTGTCTGTCTGTCTGTCTGTCTGTCTGTCTGTCTGTCTGTCTGTCTGTCTGTCTGTCTGTCTGCCTGCCGGCCTGCCTGCCTGCCTGCCTGCCTGCCTGCCTGTCTGCCTGCCTGCCTGCCTGCCTGCCTGCCTGCCTGCCTGCCTGCCTGCCTGCCTGTCTGCCTGTCTGTCTGTCTTGCCTGCCTCCGTGCGTGCGTGCGTGAGTGTTGATCATTGTATTTTCTCTGATTACACCTGTTTACATCTACACCGGTTTAAACCTACACCTGTTTACATCTACACCGGTTTAAATCTACACCTGTTTACATCTACACCGGTTTAAACCTACACCTGTTTACATCTACACCGGTTTAAACCTACACCTGTTTACATGTAGTATTGGACTTTACTCCACCCGGCTATCCTCAGCCTACACCTGTTTTACACCTACAGTACACCTGTTTACACCTACACCTGTAGTAGGGGAGAGCCGCCAAGGATGTAACATTTTGCACGTTTCATTTTTTTACTCAGAGATCCGTTTATCTACACATGTATTATTTTCAGGCAACGGACCTACACATGTCAGCTACCATAAACCACTTCAAGTTATTTTTTTTATAAAACAGGTCGGGAGTTATTAAACCGAACGTGGACGCTGTTCCCAGTGTTACATTTGCTGCGCATATCGGATTAATTGTGACGGCATGCATGATAAATGTAACAACGCTAAAAAACACCATTAAACATATCGTTTTCAGCTTAAAGCAATTATATTTCATTGAAGCAACTCCTTAGCATTGTTTTCATACCATGGATGTGATAAGAAAATGTATCAAACATAAGGGAAATATTAAATAGTATCGGGTGTTTGGGCGTTTGAGTCATTTCAATGGGAAAATACATTGATTAAACAAACGTTTGATTGATTGAGTTGTACAATGTTATACAACCCTAAACTAATTTTAGAATACACTCAGTAATGAAATAGGCTATTATTTCAGCCTACACCTGTTTTACACCTACACCTGTTTACATGAGCTATATATCCTCATGTTTACATGCAACATCTTTTCCCAACAGGTTTAAGTAGGCCTAGGCTACTTATAATGCATGCACTGTTCAAGTGATTCATGCTATGTGCCTATTTTGTTATTTCACTTTGATATTTTGAGCACACATATTTTTCAGCCAATGATTGTGCCTGTTATTGCACTTTATTGCCTCAATACCAAGTCAAGTTGCCTCAAACATTATGGAACAACCGTCTTTTCTTTAAGAAGGGAGATGTAACACACTGCATGTATTTAAACCACCACAAGATGGCGCTGTAGCAACAACAGACCACCTGTTACACTCCACACTGTGCAGTTCAAGTCCCGCGAGACTTTGGGACGGGACTTGAGTTGATGAATGAGATCCAAGATGGCGGAATAAACAAACCTATAAGCCTGATACAGACAGCCACAGACCTATGCCACAGACACACACGGCCTTGTGTTTATTAATATAAGTGTTTATAACCAACCAAAGGGTAAAATAATGCATGTGCGTGCCGTGCGTGCGTGTGTGCGTGCGTGCGTGTGCACACAGCTGTGATGATCAACAGTGGATGATTCAATCACTTATCACTCTGACCAACGGACCAATGACGGACGGACTAGTTGAACAGGTGACTGGATCCAGTGGGCGGGGCTTTGGATTTAAATAGGAGCGGCCATGTTGTTTCCCAGCATGCTGTTTGTTTTGTGATCCAGGCTGTTTCACTGCATGCTGTTTTTGAGCAGAGCTGTTTGGTCCAAGGTAAGAAGCGTTTGTTTGAGAAACACGGTTTTATCCTTTAACACTGTTATTGATTAGACATTAGAGGATTTATAGGACTGTTTATTGTTCAAACATTAGAGGATTTATAGGATTATTGTTTATTGTGACACTAAATGGCCAACAATGTCAGCAATGTTTGTCCTTTTAGGCCTCATTCACACATAAAGAACACATGTTCTGTCCTGCCTGTGTTTGCTGGTCGCCTCAATGCTTTTCCAATGGGAGGCACATGGTTTGATCAAACACTTGTTTGATTGCCCCCCTCCATCAAATACAAATGTTTGGTCAAACCATGTGACTTCCATTGGAAAGGCATTGAGGTGGCCATCAAACACAGGCAGAGCACAGAACATTATGTGTGAATGAGGCCTTGGGCCTCGATCACACCAAAAAAGCATTGTCTTGTCAGTGTCTTGTGTCTTGTCTGTGTTTTAATGGCCGCCTCAATGCATTTCCAATGGGAGGCACATGGTTTGACCAAACATTTGTGTTTGATAGCTGTGTTCTGTCCCCCTCCCCTCCATCAAACACAAATGTTTGGTCAAACCATGTGCCTTCCATTAGAAATGCATTGGGGCGGCCATTAAACACAGACAAGACACTTTTTCTTTGGTGTGATCGAGGCCCAAGGCCTCATTCACACATAAACATGTTCTGTTGCTCTGTCTGTGTTTGATGGCCGCCTCAATGCATTTCCAATGGAAGTCACATGGTTTGACCAAACATTTGTGTTTGATGGAGGGGGCAATGAAACACAAATGTTTGGTCAAACCATGTGACTTATTGGAAAAGCATTGAGACGGCCATCAAACACAGGCAGAGCACAGACCATTGTTTATGTGAAACATTTGTCTTGTCTGTGTTTAATGGCTGCCCCAATGGAAGTCACATGGTTTGTCCAAACATTTGTTTAATGGAGGGGGACAGAACACAGCCATCAAACAAATGTTTGCTCAAACCATGTGACTTCCATTGGAAAAGCATTGAGGCGGCCATCAAACACAGACAAGACGGGTGTTTTTTAAGTGATTTTTTTTTTAGGAAAATCTACTCTATTTGGAAACTAGTTTGTAGTTTTGTAATATTATTACTAAACATACTAGCCTACATTGTTCATTTACCACTACAGCCATATTTTGGCCATTTGAAAATGGCTGATCTACAAGTTCACAATGCATTGTGAATGACACATTGTGAGCTTTTATATCTGCTATTTTCAAAAGGTTTTTTTTCTGTTCAAAATGAGTATGCAGATTGTCCCATTTGAAATGTTTAAGTACATTTTGATGCCAAAACCTTTTTACTTTGACTCAAGTTATATAATGTAGATTTTGAAGTTTAGATTTTTCCCCCCAATATCTTAAATGGATAATTCACTTTAAAAAACAAACTTTGTCGTATTATCTACTCTGGCTTATGTGAACACTACAGACAGTTTTTAAGTTACTTTATTCAGTAATTAGTAGGGCTGTAAAAGTTAACGCACTATTAACTAGTTAACTCACAATCCTTTTAACGGCACTAATTTTTTTAATGCACGATTAATGCACTGAAGTTTGACAATGGTTGAGAGACGCATGCATGTGAATGCAGTCAGTGAGCCCCGACCTCTCTCCCCCTCTCTCTCTCTCTCTCCCAGTGAGTCTACACAATTAGAAAACTTTGAAAACATGTTATTTTGATCAACATGGCCTGTTATCTCTCGTAATGGTACCATCAATACAGTTCTTTAGTTTGGGTCTGGAAGGCTAAATGTCATCAAATGGTGGTCCGTGGCTCAAATGCAGAATAAATAATGGGCCTTGATATGAAAAATCTTAAACCACTGATTTAAGGTATATTTAGAACGTATACAAAATATGCGATTAATCACAGTTAACTATGAACAATCATGCGATTAATCTGATTAAATATTTTACTGCCCTGACCCTTTCCTATGCAAACTTCAAAACCCATTTTAACCATGAGAGATTCATCAAACGCTCAACTTATTTCCTGGTGACTGATGGTGTCCTTCAAATATGTGAGTGGGCTGTGCCTTTTCATTTAGCCTACTGTTCTTATTTATCTTTTAATAATTATTTTTGAAAATGCCCTCCAGAAGGAGGCCGGAACAGACTAAAGCATCAAAAAGAAATAAGAACGGTAGGCTAAATGTAAAGCCACGCCCCCTCACATATTTGAAAGACCATCAGTCACCAGAAAAAAGGTTGGGTGTTTTCGATCAATCTATCATGGTTAAAATAGAGATTGAAGTTACAATAGGTTTGTATAGGAAGGGGGCGGGGCAGCTAAAATTAATATCTAAATACTGAATCAAGCAACTTAAAAAGCTGTCTGCTGTGTTCACATAAGCCTGAGTAGATAAAGTGAAATATCCTTTTAATATTATATGAATTTTACGATGTATGAAATCTGGATAAAGTGTAATGTTGTTTTTATGTATGTCTTACAGGTTAATCATGTGACCTTGGTGTCATGTGTGACCTTGGATGGGGTCATCAGGAGATGGCTGGTATTGGTAATAGTGTCTACTCGGCTGAGCTGAAACGTATAACGGTGTCAACGAACGCTCCCTGAGATTACGAGGCGTACGGTGCTCGGGACGTATTGTGCCATACAACCTACGCGGCTCTATTAATACCGGCTATCTTCAACCGAGCGACGGAAGGCCCCCCACGGTACGTACCTGGATTACATGTGGCTGTAGTAGAAACTAGGGCTGTGTCACCATTACATGTTAAGTTGACCATTCATTGTCATGCATATGATTGCGATTAACGCATGAATACAAAGTTTAAATTTCTTTATGGCTTCATAAACAAGCTACACGAGGCAGATATGACTAATTATATGCATTAATTACTTGTACCTTTAGCAACCAATCTTATTTTAATTATGTTTGGGAGAAACGCCTTACTGAGGGTTTTAGTATTTCAAAGTGTCCATGATGTCATGCACACTTCCTACCCTTGACTACAGTTCCCATAATGCTTTGGTGCACTGCTCCTTGTGCATAGGGGGAGGGCTGTCTTACTGAGACAACATTTAGTCCAGGAAGGAAGTGAGCCCAGTGTCCATGACATCATGGAGCCCATGGACACTTTTGAAATACTACATATATTAAAAACGACGATTCTCTCTAGGTCGTCCTCAGACGAGCCCTCCATCGTCGTTTCCAGTCATCTCGATTCTCCATACATCCGGCCAGTTCGTTGGTACTTTGCACTCCTGCATCGCTCTTGAGTACATCCACGTATGTTAGCGTGGGGCGTCCTCGTGATCGATGCCCGTGTGTTGGTTCCCAGAGCACCAGTTTGCTGGCTGGCAGTTCTTGATGCCTTTGGCAGTGTCCTGCTAGTCTCATTCTCCTAGCTGCTATTTTCTGGCTCACTCTTGGTAATCCCTCATACAGAGTCTTGTTAGTGACATGTACGGTCATGCTGATAAGCACTGCACGCAGCATTCTGGTGTAGCACCCGTCAAGGGACTTCTGCAGGGTTGGCTTCCTCACTTTCAGATCTTGCTCGGTTGAGTTGACCCATGAGCCCAGGTACCTGAAGTCCTTGACTTCCTTCAGCACCGTGCCTCCTGTTGTGAGAGGTGGATGTTCCGGTGAGATGTTGTAGGTGATAACCTCAGTTTTCTTGGCATTTAGCCTAAGGCCAACTTTGGCACACTCCAGCTCCACTCTGTTCAGGAGTTCCTGAGCTTGTTCCACGCTGTCGGAGAGCAGGCCGATGTCATCCGCATAGTCCAGATCTGTCAGGACTACCTTGGGATGTCGTCTTGACCTCCTTGGTGTTAGGGTGAAGCCAAGATCCTGCTCTCGCCCACTGATGGCTTTCCTGAGTGCATAGTCAAGGACTATGATGAAGAGGAAAGGGGCTAGGGTATCCCCCTGCATTACCCCGGCCCGGATATCAAACTCCTCGCTGTTACCATCTGGGGTCACCACCTTGGCCCTTGTTCTTGCATACATGGACTCTATTGCCCGGAGCAAGTTGGGGGGGACACCGTAGGCCTTTTAGGATCTTCACCATTGTGCCTCTGTGAATCGAGTCAAACGCCTTTTTGAAGTCGATGAAGCAGAGTACAGCAGTCAAGTTATCCTTCTTCACCTCCTCAATCATTCTCCTCAGTGCCAAGATCTGTGCTACGGTAGTTCTCCCCTCTCTGAAGCCATTTTGGTTCTCTCTCAGGAGAGGGTCGATGGCATGCCGTATCCTGTTTAGTATCATTCTGTTGTAAATCTTTGCAGTGATACAAGTCAGGCTGATGCCTCGGTAGTTGTCTGGCTTTGAGAGGTCCCCAGCCTTAGGCACTGGAATGATGTTGGACAGAGACCATATTTCAGGCTGTTTGTTGTTCATTAGTGATTTCATTACCCACATAAAAAACAGGAAAGTGTTTCTTGTCTCCCAAACATCATTAAAATAAGCTCTGGTTGCAAAAGGGGTGAAGTCGCCCTTTAATGGGTTGAATCGTTAAATAGTAAAATGTAATTCGTTTATTTTTTGTTATTCAGACTGCCAGCAATGAGTAAAACAATATTTTGTCTCTGACACATCTAGGATTCAAAGATGTTCCTAGCTTTGTCATTGGTCGATTTCCCGATTTGACTTCCTGATTGGTCAGTCATTTTGACCGGGTTCTTGTTTTTTCTCTGACCAATAAAGCTTCTAGGAACATCTTTGACTGCAGATTGTGGCCCCTAGATGTATTGCAGAGACTAAATCATTTTTGGGAGTGTTTTACTCATTGCTGTCTGAATAAAATAAAAATCATAACATTTGACATTATTGCTTATAGCAGCTTTAATCACAATTTGTGACAATATTAAAGTAAAATATTGGTGACGCAGCCCTGTCAGCGACTGTTGTTAATACAGTAAAATAATGGTGACACAGCTTTCAGTGACTGCTATGACTTCCAAAATGTCATCCTGTAGGCCGACAACTAAATGTTATTTTTTTTCCCCCTGTCATTTCAGAACGTGAAGCTGACAAGGCGACGTCGGTATTGAAGGTACAAACTCTGCTGTTGCCGCTGCTGGGGCTGTTGGCAGTGAAGGTTAGTAATGAACCTTTTGATTCCTGATCCTTGTGTAAGTGGGCTACATGCTACCATACCATAGGTTGTCATTCGCACCGTGTATAATGCCACTCCACATGCCACTATGGGCTATTTGATTTATTTATTTAACATAATTTACGGGTAAAGCTGTCGCATCACATTATGCATGTTCTGTTGTAGTGTTTCTGTACTGTTTTCTGTGTCGAGTTATTTGAGTTTCTATTGTTTCCTTTCTCTTTCAATAAAAAAAGTGTTATTTATTTCTCCTTGCCTATTGCCCTAGTTCTTCACTAGTGGACTGTGTGTACAAATGTGATGTGGCGGTATGTGACTCATTTCCGGTATCATTATGGTAGCATGTAGCCTGCTTAACACTGTTTACAGCCTTCTATGCTGTAGATCTGTCCAAACTAACAGGAAGAAAATTATGGCAGATTTTCTTCCTTGGTTTGTGCAAGGACTGTCTAAAGAGGACAAGGATCGAAGACCGTAAGGGTGCCGCCATGTTGCTCACATGGTGCTCCATGGAAGGAAAAAAACATGCGCAGTTGCAGACCAAGGAAGCTGAACGCGGAAGTGTTGGCTGCATATAGCCCATTGCGCATGTTTCTTTCCTTCCATGGAGCACCATGGCGGCGCCCTTACGGTCTTCGCTTCCCGTCCTCTTTATACAGTCCTTGGGTTTGTGTTGCTTAGTGCTGATATTGAAGGTAAGTGGGCGTAGTTCATTATCTTTGGCTGTAGGGCAGAAACCTTGTATCTCCATAGTTCAACCTTCTTTTGTAAATTAATTTCCTTACTTGGTCATGCTACAGTGTCACACACTAAAGTAGCAAATGGCTGATCTACAAGCTCACGATGCAAAGATCATCCATTATTGAATTATATGTTAATGTATCGAACCGTTTAAGTATAAACAAGAGCTTGTGACTAAATAATAACATTGGAACACAGATTATTATATAAATATTATCAGGTCCATAAAAGTAACCGTTTTGGACATGCACGGTTTCTATCCGACCTTTCATCTTCTCTTCTATTCTTTGCTTTAATAAAGTTATTGGTTTTTCTGGTCTCAGAGTTTTTAATCGCATTTTGCTTTATTTTGTATAAGTAATTTCTTTCTTGCCTATCTATCACTAGTTCTTCACTAGTGTATGTGGTGCGTGTGTCGGGTCGTGTCTCGCGTACAGTTTCTAATTGATTGCTGTAACTGAGGGGAACCGGAAGCTGCGCTCCTTATATTGGGACCCCAGAGAACCTGGGCTAGAACAAACGTTCCGTCCTCACTGCATGTTACACTTTGCTAGTGCAATTCATTCACAGTATTAATTGTAAACCTTCATTTAAACGAAATGATTAAATAATTAAACACTCTTAAAACACATTAAGTTGGGTCACACTCTCCTGGCGGTGCCACAACTCCGTTGATTTACTCAACATTGGGGCTGATACCTCCAGCAAGGGCAGAATCCATTTCTTCCGACCGACGGTCGGTCGCTTTAGCACCGTCGCTCCGTCGCGACGCACCGTCGAACGGTCCTATTTCGGTCCGTCGGTCCGTCGTTCCGTCGGTCGGTCGGTCTGTGGCTCCGTCGCTCCGTCGCTCCGTGGCTCCGTCGCTCCGTCGGTCGGTCCGTTTTTGCGTCGCGACTGACCGCCGGTCGCAGGTTTAGGGTGGATGGATTCTGCCCTTGCTGCCCAAATGGTAACTCTGTCATTTCTCTACCGTTTTGGACGGGGGTGGGCTCTTTGGAATCGTGTGGCCCCCCTGGAGGTTTCTATGGGGGTCTCGAGGTTCGGGGACCCCTGGGGACCCCCAGGGACCCCCAAATGGTAATGTCACCTGTGGACACTAACTGTAATTGTCTCGCTGTCTCGCTGCTGCGCTGCGCCGCACAGACAGCAGCTTGTGTGTAACATGTGCGTTCGTGCCGTGTTGCTGGTATATTATTATTATTATATTTTTTGCGCCGCCGCGTTGTCTCGCTGCTGCGCTGCACAGACAGCAGCTTGTGTGTAACATGTGCGTTCGTGTAAATGTTCGTGTAAATGTTTTAGGTTGGCCGGTCGGTGATTTGGTCTGTCCTTCATATATTTTTTTTTCTGCTCTCGTTGGACTTAACTTTAAAAGTCCAATGGAACACCTCTTTGTAACGGGTCGCTGTAGTATAGTGGTCTAATTCCTCGCCTCTCTATTCTTTTTTGCTGAGGACGCTGGTTCAATTCCCGCTCGCGGCAGACCAATTATTATATTTTAGACAGACACACAGACAGACAGACAGACTGCCTGTCTGCCTGCCTGTCTGCCTGCCTAATGTATTGTAAATAATGTATTCATTCCATACGGCTATTTTTTTTTAATATAAAAACTTTTGTCTTTCGCGCGATTCGAACCAGCGTCGTCAGCACCAAAACATTGAGAGGCGAGTGATTAAACCGCTAGACTACAGCGGCCATACGTTACAAAGAAGTGTTTCATTGGACTTATAAAGACAATAGCACCCAGCTGCAGTCTCGCAAGGGGAGGGACCGGAAGTGCTTTTATTTCCGGCTTCCACGTGCACAAGCGCACATACACGCACGCGAAATATAATGCAATATGTAATAATCAGCTCATACATTATAAAGACATTATTGCATTATGAAGTTTTATTACAGTATGAGTCGCCTATGTGGAGGTTCTTAATGTAACACATTATTACATTATAGAAAAATCTATTAAGTTATGTGCTCGTCTTTTAATTACATTATGAGCTGATTATTACATTATGAGGTCAGATGTAGAGTTGCTGGCCGCCTCAGCTCCATATATGGAGATCTAGGTGATGATCCAGTCTTTTCAATGTATGGCTATCCAGGGTTTGATGAGGTCAGTGTCGGGATCTTATATCATATGGAAACGGCCATATATGGTGGTGTGACGTGTCATGAGGCGTGACCATATATGGAGGCATGACACGAGGCGTGACATGACACACTTACTGACTGACTGACGGGAAATGCAGGTTTTCATAGTAAATTAAATGCATATGGTCGTGTGTCTGGTCTATGGTCTGGACATGGTGTGTGTGGGACAGGGGTACGGGGTTATAGCAACTTATTACATTACTTAAATGCCTTGATATCATTATGTTATAATCGACCATATAGGCCTAGCCTATTATTGCATATCATTTTATTATTGTTAGATTTGCATTTCTTCAAATATGCACACTTATACCACCAACTAATAAGCTTTCAATTAAAATATTACCTACAACAAACTACTTCAAACTTTTCCAAACCGACCACGTAATTATGTTTAAGCACAGATGGTACTATATACACCCGGCATTTAAGCGCGCACCAGCAAGTGCGTGTCGTGCACGCGCATTATATTTCGCGTGCGTGTATGTGCGCTTGTGCACGTGGAAGCCGGAAATAAAAGCACTTCCGGTCCCTCCCCTTGCGAGACTGCAGCTGGGTGCTATTGTCTTTATAAGTCCAATGAAACACTTCTTTGTAACGTATGGCCGCTGTAGTCTAGCGGTTTAATCACTCGCCTCTCAATGTTTTGGTGCTGACGACGCTGGTTCGAATCGCGCGAAAGACAAAAGTTTTTATATTAAAAAAAAATAGCCGTATGGAATGAATACATTATTTACAATACATTAGGCAGGCAGACAGGCAGGCAGACAGGCAGTCTGTCTGTCTGTCTGTCTGTGTGTCTGTCTAAAATATAATAATTTTGGTCTGCCGCGAGCGGGAATTGAACCAGCGTCCTCAGCAAAAAAGAATAGAGAGGCGAGGAATTAGACCACTATACTACAGCGACCCGTTACAAAGAGGTGTTCCATTGGACTTTTAAAGTTAAGTCCAACGAGAGCAGAAAAAAAAATATATGAAGGACAGACCAAATCACCGACCGGCCGACCTAAAACATTTACACGAACATTTACACGAACGCACATGTTACACACAAGCTGCTGTCTGTGCAGCGCAGCAGCGAGACAACGCGGCGGCGCAAAAAATATAATAATAATAATATACCAGCAACACGGCACGAACGCACATGTTACACACAAGCTGCTGTCTGTGCGGCGCAGCGCAGCAGCGAGACAGCGAGACAATTACAGTTAGTGTCCACAGGTGACATTACCATTTGGGGGTCCCTGGGGGTCCCCAGGGGTCCCCGAACCTCGACCCCCATAGAAACCTCCAGGGGGGCCACACGATTCCAAAGAGCCCACCCCCGTCCAAAACGGTAGAGAAATGACAGAGTTACCATTTGGGCAGCAAGGGCAGAATCCATCCACCCTAAACCTGCGACCGGCGGTCCGTCGCGACGCAAAAACGGACCGACCGACGGAGCCACGGAGCGACGGACCGACGGAGCGACGGAGCCACAGACCGACCGACCGACAGAACGACGGACCGAAATAGGACCGTTCGACGGTGCGTCGCGACGGAGCGACGGTGCTAAAGCGACCGACCGTCGGTCGGAAGAAATGGATTCTGCCCTCCCTCGATATTTGTCAGCCCCAGAGCCTATAGAAGGCTCTGCTCAGCCCTCTGGCCCCGTGAGGTGCACTGGCTTTTGACCAATGACAGCTCCTCTGCTGTGGATGAATTTAAAATTAATTAATTAAGTTTATTATTTACTTACTAATCCGTTTTCTCCATGTCAGTTGAGGAAAACATTAAGTTAAAGGAGAATTCCATACTAAAAGGCTTTCTTACCTTTCTTTGTAGTTGTTGCCTCCCCATCAAAGAGGTCCAGGTGTTATTTTGTGCAAAAGCTCCTTATTGGCTATTTCCCCTACCATAAGACCTAAATGAATTGCATTGAATTGAATGGGATGTATGGGGTGTTGTGCTAATTTGCTTATTTCCATCGCTCAAAATTATAATTATTTTGTATAATTTATATCCTCTCTTCATAATGTAAATATTAACCCAAGCGGCACACTTTACTACTTATTTCGATGGAAATAAGCGAATTAGCACAACACCCCATACATCCCATTCAATTCAATGCAATTCATTGAGGGCTTATGGTAGGGGAAATGGCCAATAAGGAGCTTTTGCACAAAATAACACCTGGACCTCTTTGATGGGGACGTAACAACAAAGAAAGGTAAGAAAGCCTTTTAGTATGGAATTCTCCTTTAAGAGATTGGGACATATCATCCAATGGATTAAAATAACAAAAGGAAAGATACAAATATACGTTTTGTGGGTTTGAAATTCTTGCTTTTTGGGGCAGAGACAGACCGACATGGCTTGGACCCATAAAGATATAAGACACAAAGTTAAGAAACTAAATGGCCAATTCAATCACATTGGAAATGGCTCGGGAGGCATCCTTTGGTTAGACATAAGGTTGGTGATGGGTGCGCTAAGACGACCGGATTAAGGTTGGTGAGGGGTGCGTTAAGGGTTGGGAGAGGGTTACGGTAAGATTTAGATGTGCTGTCCCGTGGGAGGTTAGGTTAGGGTGAGGGTTTGAGATGGTTAACATCGGTAGACAACTTGACTGCGTGTGCGTGCGTTTGTCTTGATTTGTGAGTTATCTTGGCACAGTACCATGGGTGTGTACGCATAACAACGATTGGTATGAAAAACAACATTGAAGCTGTGTCGGCTATGGGGATTAATGTGGTTGACACGCACTGTAGGCATCCTTTGAACTTAGGTTATTGCAGATGGCCTTTCAGAGGACAGTGTTACTTGAGGGCATGAGGAGACGGGATGTTCTACAAGCTAAACTAGTTTTGTGTTTGTCAACGTAGCTTAAATAGTTGTGGTGTCAATTAAGGTACTCTATGTTGTTGAGAACTATACAGATGATGACAATGGAAACATACCTGAGATTCAAAACAGATAATTAAGTACATGATGAGTGATGCATGAAGGGTCAGGATTTAAAGGAATGCAGTGTCACAATAGTAGTTTGATTGGGGTGCTCAACCTTGATCAGAGCTGAGGAGGAGGTCTGTGGATCAAGGGTTTCCATGAATTATGCTTGTTGAGTGTTATTATGATGTTATTGTTATTGTAATTTAACACTTTGAAACACTTTCTCTCAACTGACAAAATATAACTATTTACCATGCCATGTTCTTTTCCACTGTGGTCATACAGTTGACTTGACTCACATGTACCATGACAAATGTGGTGCCGATATCGCATACAATATACCACAAATCTCCTGCAACATATTAATGAGCATGTCATCCTGACACTATACATTTAAAATTGTGAATATTAAAAGAATATACGTACGAACAACGTTCACTGGAGTTCACACACACACACACACTAGAGTTCTCAACGGACCTGAAGATTAAAGCCAGGCTATGCCCTGCCGGAAAAATTACCATAATGTATTAATATAAGGCCTGAAAACCTGAAAAGGCCAGAGTGAAACACATTGTTTTTTAAATGTATGTCGTAGCCACACACACACACACACACACACACACACACACACCTGGAGGATGGTGCATTCCAGATAGGCTACGTTAGCCATAATAGTTCATAACGTTCATCCCTACAGATGTACAGAAACTTGTTCATTAACCCTATAACTGTGGGGAGATCCAGGGGGTCCCTAGCTAAATGATAGTTCCAGGGGGTCCCCAGCTAAATGGTAGTTCCAGGGGGTCCCCAGCTAAATGATAGTTCCAGGGGGTCCCCAGCTAAATGATAGTTCCAGGGGGTCCCCAGCTAAATGATAGTTTGGAACAAAATGGACCCTTATGGGTCTGTACCTCCGAGAGTGTACAAATGGAACCATTGTTACACTCAGAGTTAAATTAACATTGATTTTACAATAATATAAATTAGGGGTCCCAGAGATAGAAATGCTGTTAAATGGAGGTCTGTACATTAATTCCCAATCGAACTGGAACCTTGTGGTTGCCATCCGGTCACTACCCTGGTCCCCTGAGCCACTGGTCACTACCCTGGTCCCCTGAGACACTGGTCACTACCCTGGTCCCCTGAGAAAAACCTACCCGGTCCGAAAGACCCGACGACCCGTTACACCCGTGGTGTGTCCAATCCTATATTATGCTCATTTTCACTGTGATTATGAGACTGAACGTCAGCAATGCTGCATGCATCACCCCCTCCTCTACAAAGGAGCGCTGAAAAGCGCCAATCTACAAGCTCGCAATGCGTCACATGGTTAAGTAGGCCTACAGTTTGTGTCTTGCGTTGCACAATGTGTACAATCAGAAAGGACGACGTGCTGTAATAATTTATAGGCTTTATTCCAGACTGCGGTGGATCACATTCACATCGGAAGGCTGACTTCACACAACTGACTGACTGTAACACACCCACCACCAGTGGATATGTTCCATTTCCAAATCCTCGAGGCGTGTATTTTAGAACATAATCATTACAACCGTAACGCATAACCATAATATCATGTCTATTTTCAAAAACTATTTTTTAAAGTTAAAAGGTTATATATATAGTGTAGCGGCCAGCTATGGCTTTAGCCAATGGGACTGTCTTGGGGGTGGGACTCCCGGGACGGAGGAGTGAGTGACGCGGCATGTGAGCCTGTGAGAGGCTGTGTTGGTAGTTAGGTTGAGAGAGCAAACCTGGCTAGCATGTACACACACAAATGCTGTGGTTATATGGATGATTGTTGAACTATAATAAAGAGAGATCTTTATCATTGGAACTACGTCTCTGCCTCCGGTTCCTGGGATCGTTACAATATATAATAAAGCTCGGGTCCTGCACGGGCATTTCGGGTATTCTGCATTTCAGATACCCGAACCGAGATCCGCAGCTTTGAAATGGAACCGACCCGTTCCCCGACGGCACGTCAATATTTTGCACCCGGCTCGGTTCTCGGGTCGGCTCTCGGGTATTCGGGTCCGGGTGGACCCGTGCTGCCCTCTACACGGGACTCAACCAATCAGAACCAGAGCAGAACTCCCACCACAGGACTCAACTAATCAGAACCAGAGCAGAACTCCCACCACGGGCAATCAATCAATACAGTTGCAACTACTATATTAATGGAAAGTATTTCATGCAGCTTAACTTAAAAAAATCTGAACTATCCCTTTAAATGTCCCTTCGAAGTGAAAAATGTCATTTCCATTTTCTGTGCAAGCCTATTCAATTTGTAAATCTATTTATTCTATTCGTAAAATGTCAATCACAAAATTGCCTCATTTTAGCCCCTCCCTCATAAATGCAAAGAGGTCTCATACTGGGGGTTGCAGTGCATCAGCGGTAGAGTGGCCGGTAGGTCTCATACAGGGGTGGCAGTGGATCAGCGGTAGAGTGGCCGGTAGGTCTCATACTGGGGGCTGCAGTGGATCAGCGGTAGAGTGGCCGGTAGGTCTCATACTGGGGGGGTTCCCGGTTCGATCCCTGTGGTTTCCCTCAGAGTTAGGGCTGTATTTTGCGTGTCTTAAGTACCAGGCTATTCTGAGTGGCCAAAGAGCATTGACCACGCCTCCAGGTCTTAAATTAAGTAATAAGACCTGGTACTTAAGACACGCAAAATACAGCCCTTAGTGTCCAAGTGTCCTTGAGCAAGACTCTGAACCCCTGATTGCTCCTGATGTGCAGGTTGGTGCCTTGCATGGTTTCCTCCGCCATCAGAGAGTGTGTGTGTGTGTGTGTGTGTGTGCGTGGAGAGCGAGATAATGCAGAGTGCATACACCATATATGGAAATCCCTTTGCATAAAAAGCGCTATATAAATGCATAATTTACCATTTCACCTCAATGTGGTTTTCCCTTTAAAACAGTTTCCGGGCCGGGAATGGATTACTCCAGGTTACTGTCGCTGCCAACCCCGCTATACCCGCCTTTTGTTTTATGTGTTTAATCCGCTGTATTGTAATAAATAAAAAGAAAATTCGTCTTTGTCGCAGAGATAGAGACTAGATGGATTCGTTTTGATGACGAAACCAATGAGGCCAATTGAGGCCAATGGAAATGCATGGGGTGCAACGCCTCATTGAGACGAGTCTTGTGTGCGTCTTCCGGGTGCACCAAGATGGTGGATGATACGATCGGATCACAACAAACCACGGGAGCTTTTTTCGGTGGATTTTCGCGGATTAAAAGCCCAAATAATTCAGCGTATGCTCTAAAGGTAATACAACAATCTCGGCAGTGAAGGGGGGTTGATTAAAATGCGGGTTAAGCGTGTAAAACAGTCAAACTGTTTTAAATGAAGGTTACATTGACATGGGGCAATGTTGTGATTGACCTTATTTTATTGAATGTATTTATTTTGAGAGTTGCTATCCCCTCCTATGGGGTGCTATCCCCTCCTATTGGGTGCTATCCCCTCCCATGGGGTGCTATCCCCTCCTATGGGGTGCTATCCCCTCCTATGCCCAGCATTGTGTGTGCATGTGTACCCCATTACCCATGGCGATGATTTGATTGGCTGAGGGCTAAAGGCCCTGCGTAGAGCAGGGTATGCTCTGCTGTGGGCCTCTGCTGGTAGAATCTAAAGCAGCAGCATCAGCCCCCTCTGCTGGTAGAATCTAAAGCAGCAGCATCAAATATTTGCAAGAAAAACATAATAGGTCAAAATGGGCATATTGTTTTACAGCCCATTGGCCTTCATTGAGTTGAGTGATTGACAGCTGACATGACAAGCCTCTGTTACAGGTCTCAGGGCTGCTGAGTACCTCATTAACAAAACTGAACCTGAATAAACAGGGATAATGACGGAGCAATGAAAATATTTGACGTGTTGCTTTTCTTTCCAGAATGTAACTGAGGGGAACCGGAAGCTGCGCTCCTTATATTGGGACCCCAGAGAACCTGGGCTAGAACAAACGTTCCGTCCTCACTGCATGTTACACTTTGCTAGTGCAATTCATTCACAGTATTAATTGTAAACCTTAATTTAAACGAAATGATTAAATAATTAAACAGACTCTTAAAACACATTAAGTTGGGTCACAATCTCCTGGCGGTGCCACAACTCCGTTGATTTACTCAACATTGGGGCTAAGATTTGTCAGCCCCAGAGCCTATAGAAGGCTCTGCTCAGCCCTCTGGCCCCGTGAGGTGCACTGGCTTTTGACCAATGACAGCTCCTCTGCTGTGGATGAATTTAAAATTAATTAATTAAGTTTATTATTTACTTTCTAATCCGTTTTCTCCATGTCAGTTGAGGAAAACATGAAGTTAAAGGAGAATTCCATACTAAAAGGCTTTCTTACCTTTCTTTGTAGTTGTTGCGTCCCCATCAAAGAGGTCCAGGTGTTATTTTGTGCAAAAGCTCCTTATTGGCTATTTCCCCTACCATAAGACCTAAATGAATTGCATTGAATTAAATGGGATGTATGGGGTGTTGTGCTAATTTGCTTATTTCCATCGCTCAAAATTATAATTATTTTGTATAATTTATATCCTCTCTTCATAATGTAAATAATAACCCAAGCAGCACACTTTACTACTTATTTCGATGGAAATAAGCGAATTAGCACAACACCCCATACATCCCATTCAATTCAATGCAATTCATTGAGGGCTTATGGTAGGGGAAATAGCCAATAAGGAGCTTTTGCAGAAAATAACACCTGGACCTCTTTGATGGGGACGTAACAACTACAAAGAAAGGTAAGAAAGCCTTTTAGTATGGAATTCTCCTTTAAGAGATTGGGACATATCATCCAATGGATTAAAATAACGAAAGGAAAGATACAAATATACGTTTTGTGGGTTTGAAATTCTTGCTTTTTGGGGCAGAGACAGACCGACATGGCTTGGACCCATAAAGATATAAGACACAAAGTTAAGAAACTAAATGGCCAATTCAATCACATTAAAAATGGCTCGGGAGGCATCCTTTGGTTAGACATAAGGTTGGTGATGGGTGCGCTAAGACGACCGGATTAAGGTTGGTGAGGGGTGCGCTAAGGGTTGGGAGAGGGTTACGGTAAGATTTAGATGTGCTGTCCCGTGGGAGGTTAGGTTAGGGTGAGGGTTTGAGATGGTTAACATCGGTAGACAACTTGACTGCGTGTGCGTGCGTTTGTCTTGATTTGTGAGTTCTCTTGGCACAGTACCATGGGTGTGTACGCATAACAACGATTGGTATGAAAAACAACATTGAAGCTGTGTCGGCTATGGGGATTAATGTGGTTGACACGCACTGTAGGCATCCTTTGAACTTAGGTTATTGCAGATGGCCTTTCAGAGGACAGTGTTACTTGAGGGCATGAGGAGACGGGATGTTCTACAAGCTAAACTAGTTTTGTGTTTGTCAACGTAGCTTAAATAGTTGTGGTGTCAATTAAGGTACTCTATGTTGTTGAGAACTATACAGATGATGACAATGGAAACATACCTGAGATTCAAAACAGATAATTAAGTACATGATGAGTGATGCATGAAGGGTCAGGATTTAAAGGAATGCAGTGTCACAATAGTAGTTTGATTGGGGTGCTCAACCTTGATCAGAGCTGAGGAGGAGGTCTGTGGATCAAGGGTTTCCATGAATTATGCTTGTTGAGTGTTATTATGATGTTATTGTTATTGTAATTTAACACTTTGAAACACTTTCTCTCAACTGACAAAATATAACTATTTACCATGCCATGTTCTTTTCCACTGTGGTCATACAGTTGACTTGACTCACATGTACCATGACAAATGTGGTGCCGATATCGCATACAATATACCACAAATCTCCTGCAACATATTAATGAGCATGTCATCCTGACACTATACATTTAAAATTGTGAATATTAAAAGAATATACGTACGAACAACGTTCACTGGAGTTCACACACACACACACACTAGAGTTCTCAACGGACCTGAAGATTAAAGCCAGGCTATGCCCTGCCGGAAAAATTACCATAATGTATTAATATAAGGCCTGAAAACCTGAAAAGGCCAGAGTGAAACACATTGTTTTTTAAATGTATGTCGTAGCCACACACACACACACACACACACACACCTGGAGGATGGTGCATTCCAGATAGGCTACGTTAGCCATAATAGTTCATAACGTTCATCCCTACAGATGTACAGAAACTTGTTCATTAACCCTATAACTGTGGGGAGATCCAGGGGGTCCCTAGCTAAATGATAGTTCCAGGGGGTCCCCAGCTAAATGATAGTTCCAGGGGGTCCCCAGCTAAATGATAGTTCCAGGGGGTCCCCAGCTAAATGATAGTTCCAGGGGGTCCCCAGCTAAATGATAGTTCCAGGGGGTCCCCAGCTAAATGATAGTTTGGAACAAAATGGACCCTTATGGGTCTGTACCTCCGAGAGTGTACAAATGGAACCATTTTTACACTCAGAGTTAAATTAACATTGATTTTACAATAATATAAATTAGGGGTCCCAGAGATAGAAATGCTGTTAAATGGAGGTCTGTACATTAATTCCCAATCGAACTGGAACCTTGTGGTTGCCATCCGGTCACTACCCTGGTCCCCTGAGCCACTGGTCACTACCCTGGTCCCCTGAGACACTGGTCACTACCCTGGTCCCCTGAGCCACTGGTCACTACCCTGGACCCCTGAGCCACTGGTCACTACCCTGGTCCCCTGAGCCACTGGTCACTACCCTGAGCCACTGGTCACTACCCTGGTCCCCTGAGCCACTGGTCACTACCCTGAGCCACTGGTCACTACCCTGGTCCCCTGAGCCACTGGTCACTACCCTGGTCCCCTGAGCCACCGGTCAATACCCTGGGCCCCTGAGCCACTGGTCACTACCCTGGTCCCCTGAGCCACTGGTCACTACCCTGGTCCCCTGAGCCACTGGTCACTACCCTGGTCCCCTGACACACTGGTCACTACCCTGGTCCCCTGAGCCACTGGTCACTACCCTGGTCCCCTGAGCCACTGGTCACTACCCTGGTCCCCTGAGCCACTGGTCACTACCCTGGTCCCCTGAGACACTGGTCACTACCATGGTCCCCTGAGCCACTGGTCACTACCCTGGTCCCCTGAGCCACTGGTCACTACCCTGGTCCCCTGAGCCACTGGTCACTACCCTGGTCCCCTGAGCCACTGGTCACTACCCTGGTCCCCTGAGCCACTGGTCACTACCCTGGTCCCCTGAGACACTGGTCACTACCCAGACTTAATTCCTTTTGGGGCGATATGCATTGAGAGAGGCCTCTCAGGTCATGGTGTGTACCGTCCTGCTCATGTTGACACACGGATATTATGTGATGATGCTGTTGTTTAGTGCAACAGATGTTATGTGCACACACACACACACACACACACACACACTAGAGTTCTTCCTTATGAGTGGATCCCAGCAGGAATGATGTCAAATATATTGAAGCGAGCCATCTGTTTTTAACGTACGTGGCTTTCGCCTATATATTTTATATATATTTTTATAGAGCAGTGGTCCTCAACAGGTGGACCGCGGTCCACGACCGGACCGTGGCACACCTCTCTGCGGACCCTGGAGAAAAGGCCTGGGCCGTGGCTCAGCGGGAGTGACCCCCCATCTGTCTCCTCATTTCCTGTCAGCCTACTGTCTGTCCCTCCATAAAACATATCAAATAAAGGCGAAAGCCACAAAAAAACATTAAAAAAAAAAGAATAAAGAGAAGAAAAAAAGTCACCGCAACCGCGAGTTGAATTATCTGTTGTATTCGATCAATGCCGAGAAACGCAATGAATTAATTAACACTCTGAATGTGTGTCTTATGGGCCGGCATGTCATGATGACAATGTTGCGCTGACTGGCTCACTAGCAGTGACACATTCACACATTCAGTTGAATGAACAAAATTTGATTTTTGGAGGTGTGAAAAAATATATTTTCATACTCTGCCACCCCAGTGTTGGTTGGGATGGGACCCGGTTTGTATAGCTTGGTTTGACTGTACTAAACAGGCATAGTTGTTTCTAGGGGTGGGGGGGCGAGGGGGGCAGCCCCACCCCATGGGGCCCGCGATCCGCAATTTTATTTGCGTGTGCATGAGACTGGACCATGGTTTTATTCAAAGAAATGTTGTGGACCTTCAGCATTTCTAGTTGAGGACCCCCTATAGAGGGACAGACAGTAGGCTGACAGGAAATGGGGAGAGAGATGGGGGGGGGGGGGGTGACACGACATAGTAACTCCTACACAGGTTGTGTTTATAACCACGCCCCCGGACAAGTTAAGTTTACTGAGTTTAAGGTTATAGTTCCTGGTTCAATCAAGAGTGTGTGTGTGTGTGTGTGTGTGTGTGTGTGTGTGTGTGTGTGTGTGTGAATGCAGAGTGCATGCACAATATATGGAAATCCCTTTGCATAAAAAGCACTATATAAATGCTTAATTTAACATTTTACCTCAATGTGATTTTCCTTTTAAATGAAGGTTACCATGACATGGGGCAATGTTGTGATTGACCTTATTTTATTGAATGTATTTATTTTGAGGGGCGCTATCCCCTCCTATGGGGTGCTATCCCATCCTATGGGGTGCTATCCCATCCTATGCCCAGCATTGTGTGTGCGTGTGTACCCCATCACCCATGGCGATGATTTGATTGGCTGAGGGCTTAAAGGACCACTTCCCCACTTGTGGCCAAATTTGACTGAGGGACTGCCATTGGATTATTTTTTTTAGGTTTTAAGTCCTATATGAAAGCAGGGAATCATAGCTTCAAATTGACATTGGTTGTTCAGTTTGACCCACCAGTTTTGGAGATATGGCTTATAGAGTAATGTCTGGCTGAGAAACAGAGAGTTGAGAAAACGGGCTTGAAAAGGTTCACTTCTGTGGTCTCTAACATTACACCTAGCTACATGTTTAAGCATTTATTTCATATTTACATGTCTGCTGTGGACTCTAACATTACACCTAGCTACATGTTTAAGCATTTATGTCATATTTGCATGTGTTCTGTGGACTCTAACATTACACCTATAGCTACATGTTTAAGCATTTATTTCATATGTACATGTCTTCTGTGGTCTCTAACATTACACCTAGCTATACATGTTTAAGCATTTATTTCATATGTACATGTCTTCTGTGGTCTCTAACATTACACCTAGCTATACATGTTTAAGCATTTATTTCATATTTACATGTCTTCTGTGGTCTCTAACATTACACCTAGCTACATGCTTAAGCATTTATTTCATATGTACATGTCTTCTGTGGTCTCTAACATTACACCTAGCTACATGTTTAAGAATGTATTTCATATTTACATGTCTTCATGTGGTCTCTAACAGTACACCTAGCTACATGTTTAAGCATTTATTTCATATTTACATGTCTTCTGTGGTCTCTAACATTACACCTAGCTACATGCTTAAGCATTTATTTCATATTTACATGTCTTCTGTGGTCTCTAACATTACACCTAGCTATACATGTTTAAGCATTTATTTCATATTTACATGTCAATTTCAGCTCTGATATTTATTTCAGACATGCTCTAGTATCTGAATTTCTATTATTGCATTTTGGATAAAATATAAATAAACATTCAGTTTTTCTCCTCTGGTGAAAAGCTGGAGTTTGCACGATGGCAGGCTCTCAGTCAAATCTGGTCACACTTTTCAACCTATCTTCATATAATTGGTCCTCACTAATTTAACACTTTTCAGGAATAGAAAGCCTGCAGTTTCTATTAGCTTGGATTCCCTTTAAAGTGATAATTTCCATTTTAAAGGGATAGTTCAGATTTGTTTTAACTTAACATTAATATAGTGGTTGTAACTGTATTAATTGATTGCCCGAGTCCCGTGGTGGGAGTTCTGCTCTGGTTTTGGTGAAATATCAAGTAGTTCCGGTCATTTTGTGGGGGGGGGGGGGGGGGGGGGGGGGCATGCAGTACAAGTAAATGACCTATTTCTAAAATATTAGTGCAACTTTCGTTCATTTTTTTACCACTCTATCACACGGAACTGTGCTTTTTGTGTCCATATCACTACGCCAAAGAAATAGTTCCATGTGATAGAGGGCTCAAAGTTGAACGAAAGTTCCGCTAATATTAAAAAATTAGGTCATCAATACAAATGACGCTAGTTTTGTGGATTAATTTACTTTTACTGCGTGGCCCCAGTAAGTAGTAGTAAGTAGCCTTGCCGAGCCATGAGGCCCACAGGGCAGGAGCCTATGTCCTGTTTCTGTAGCCATGAGGCCCATAGGGGCAGGAGCCTATCTCCTGTTTCTGTAGCCATGAGGCCCATAGGGGCAGGAGCCTATCTCCTGTTTCTGTAGCCATGAGGCCCACAGGGCAGGAGCCTATGTCCTGTTTCTGTAGCCATGAGGCCCACAGGGCAGGAGCCTATCTCCTGTTTCTGTAGCGTGAGGCAGCTTGGTGTACAAGTACACCCCCTGGACATGATGCTAGTATGTCGCAGGGACTTACCCCCAATCCATCCCTTGATGCTGAGAGTCAAGCAGGGACGCACTGGGTCCCATTTTTACCGTCTTTGTTATGACCCGGCCGGGGATCGAACCCCGACCTCCCAGTCTCAGGGCGGACACTCTAACCACAAGGCCACTGAGCGTGGCCCCAGTGCCCCCCGCAAAATGACCGGAACTACTTAATATTCACCAGAACCAGAGCAGAACTCCCACCACGGGACTCAACCAATCAGAACCAGAGCAGAACTCCCACCACGGGACTCCACCAATCAGAACCAGAGCAGAACTCCCACCACGGGACTCGGGCAATCAATCAAACACAGTTGCAACCACTATATTAATGGAAAGTATTTCATACAGTTTAACTGTAAAATCTGAACTATCCCTTTAAATGTCCCTTCAAAGTGAAAAATGTAATTTCCATTTTCTGCGCAAGCCTATTCAATTTGTAAATCTATTTCTTCTATTCGTAAAATGTCAATCACAAAATTGCCTCATTTTAGCCCCTCCCTCATAAATGCAAAGAGGTCTCAGACTGGGGGCTGCAGTGGATCAGCGGTAGAGTGGCCGGTAGGTCTCATACTGGGGGTTGCAGTGGATCAGCGGTAGAGTGGCCGGTAGGTCTCATACTGGGGGCTGCAGTGGATCAGAGAGAGAGAGAGAGAGAGAGAGAGAGAGAGAGAGACCGACCCCAGAGAACCTGGGCTAGAACAAACGTTCCGTCCTCACTGCATGTTACACTTTGCTAGTGCAATTAATTCACAGTATTAAATGTAAACCTTCATTTAAACGAAATGATTAAATAATTAAACAGACTCTTAAAACACATTAAGTTGGGTCACACTCTCCTGGCGGTGCCACACCTCCGTTGATTTACTCAACATTGGGGCTAATATTTGTCAGCCCCAGAGCCTATAGAAGGCTCTGCTCAGCCCTCTGGCCCCGTGAGGTGCACTGGCTTTTGACCAATGACAGCTCCTCTGCTGTGGATGAATTTAAAATTAATTAATGAAGTTTATTATTTACTTACTAATCCGTTTTCTCCATGTCAGTTGAGGAAAACATGAAGTTAAAGGAGAATTCCATACTAAAAGGCTTTCTTACCTTTCTTTGTAGTTGTTGCCTCCCCATCAAAGAGGTCCAGGTGTTATTTTGTGCAAAAGCTCCTTATTGGCTATTTCCCCTACCATAAGACCTAAATGAATTGCATTGAATTGAATGGGATGTATGGGGTATTGTGCTAATTTGCTTATTTCCATCGCTCAAAATTATAATTATTTTGTATAATTTATATCCTCTCTTCATAATGTAAATAATAACCCAAGCGGCACACTTTACTACTTATTTCGATGGAAATAAGCGAATTAGCACAACACCCCATACATCCCATTCAATTCAATGCAATTCATTGAGGGCTTATGGTAGGGGAAATAGCCAATAAGGAGCTTTTGCACAAAATAACACCTGGACCTCTTTGATGGGGACGTAACAACTACAAAGAAAGGTAAGAAAGCCTTTTAGTATGGAATTCTCCTTTAAGAGATTGGGACATATCATCCAATGGATTAAAATAACGAAAGGAAAGATACAAATATACGTTTTGTGGGTTTGAAATTCTTGCTTTTTGGGGCAGAGACAGACCGACATGGCTTGGACCCATAAAGATATAAGACACAAAGTTAAGAAACTAAATGGCCAATTCAATCACATTGGAAATGGCTCGGGAGGCATCCTTTGGTTAGACATACAGTAAGGTTGGTGAGGGGTGCGCTAAGACGACCGGATTAAGGTTGGTGAGGGGTGCGCTAAAACGACCGGATTAAGGTTGGTGAGGGGTGCGCTAAGACGACCGGATTAAGGTTGGTGAGGGGTGCGCTAAAACGACCGGATTAAGGTTGGTGAGGTGTGCGCTAAGACGACCGGATTAAGGTTGGTGAGGGGTGCGCTAAGACGACCGGATTAAGGTTGGTGAGGGGTGCGCTAAGGGTTGGGAGAGGGTTACGGTAATATTTAGATGTGCCGTCCCGTGGGAGGTTAGGTTAGGGTGAGGGTTTGAGATGGTTAACATCGGTAGACAACTTGACTGCGTGTGCGTGCGTTCGTCTTGATTTGTGAGTTATCTTGGCACAGTACCATGGGTGTGTACGCATAACAACGATTGGTATGAAAAACAACATTGAAGCTGTGCCGGCTATGGGGATTAATGTGGTTGACACGCACTGTAGGCATCCTTTGAACTTAGGTTATTGCAGATGGCCTTTCAGAGGACAGTGTTACTTGAGGGCATGAGGAGACGGGATGTTCTACAAGCTAAACTAGTTTTGTGTTTGTCAACGTAGCTTAAATAGTTGTGGTGTCAATTAAGGTACTCTATGTTGTTGAGAACTATACAGATGATGACAATGGAAACATACCTGAGATTCAAAACAGATAATTAAGTACATGATGAGTGATGCATGAAGGGTCAGGAGTTAAAGGAATGCAGTGTCACAATAGTAGTTTGATTGGGGTGCCCAACCTTGATCAGAGCTGAGGAGGAGGGCTGTGGATCAAGGGTTTCCATGAATTATGCTTGTTGAGTGTTATTATGATGTTATTGTTATTGTAATTTAACACTTTGAAACACTTTCTCTCAACTGACAAAAATATATATAACTATTTACCATGCCATGTTCTTTTCCACTGTGGTCTTACAGTTGACTTGACTCACATGTACCATGACAAATAGATAGATAGATAGATAGATCTTTATTTGTCATTGCAACGTGTACAACGAAATTAAAAGTGCCAACCAATCAGTGCATCATATCACAAAACATACTGTACAAGATAAAACAAAAACACATGACTTCTTGTTATTGCACAACCCCAGCAGCCCTAATGCACAAGCATGTCATTTTCAGCTGTGTACAGCTGTGTAGCTTTGTACAACAAACCCTTATTGTACTTAAGATAATAAATAGTAATAGAAGATAATAGATAATAGAAACTAAAAAGTGTCGCAGCAACAGATCATTTTTTAGCAGCATTTAGTGCAACTACCGCTGTGGGATAGAAACTGTTACTGAATCTGTTGGTCTTGGACTTGATCACTCTATACCGTCTGCCTGATGGCAACAGTTCAAACAGTGAGTGAGCGGGGTGGGAAGTGTCTTTTATAATGTTCAGAGTTTTTTTATGACAGCGGTCTCTGTGTAGTTCTTCCAGTGTGGGGAGAGGGCAGCCAACGATCTTCTGTGCCGTATTTATGTGGTGCCGATATCGCATACAATACCACAAATCTCCTGCAACATATTAATGAGCATGTCATCCTGACACTATACATTTAAAATTGTGAATATTAACTTAAAATACTCAATATGTACCTACAGTATATGGTAGTGATCCACCGATATGGTTTTTGGCCGATATTTCTGATTACCGATTAGTGGAGAATCAAAAAGCCAGATAGCCGAAATTATGAACCGATATTAATTTAAGTAAAACATTATTTTTTACAGTAACATAAATTCTAACACAATAATTCCTTTAAATGCATTGGAGAACATAAATTATTGCTTATACAAAGTTAGTGCAACAAGCACCAACATCATTTTCAGTAACAATTAACCCCCCCCCCCCCATCAAATGCCGCTTTAATTTAATTAAAGTGCAAACATGTACTGTAGCAGAATATGGAACATAGTGCTGTATGAGGTGCAGGCACAGGCTTAAAACCTTTTTTTAAACAGGGAAAAATAATCAGTTAATTTATCCAAATTGGTGATCTACAAGCCCACAGCACATTGCAGCATGACATGTTGAGAGCTTGTAGATCTGCTGCCCAAACTCCCCAAAGCCATGTGACCTTGTTGTTTTTTACTCCACCACTTTCAAGATCATCATTTTATAGCAATACAAGACAATAGCCTTGTTTGTCTCAAAACACTGGCCTACAGTTAAATTATTGTCAACTAAATAAATATGAATTAGAAATTAAGACAATGCTACTGATTGGTTCATTCTTCTTTGGCTTGCATTTAGTTATTGCACAATAATAATAATAATAGGCTGGTCAGGAATCAGGATGGGGAAAAAAAGTTGTCCTTTCAGTTGGCTCGCATGCACGCACGCACACACACACGCACACAGCATGCATGCACGCGCACGCGCGCGCACACACACACACACACACACACACACACACACACACACACACACACACACACACACACACACACACACACACACACACACTCAAAGAACCGTTTACAGCTGCTGTAAGTTTGCAGCGTTAGCATAGGAGCTAGCGTTGGCTAATGTAGCCTTGTAGGTCTACCACTGTTACACCTTCTGTCCCTCTCAGTGTGGATTTTATTTTTGTTAATGCAAGATGAAAACAGCAATGCTTATGGTTACAAGGTTACTCCTTCTAGCCCTGGTCCTCTCTCCCTTTACTCCGTGTGTGTGTGGAACTGGGAGGGAGGGAGGAGGCGGAGCAGGCAGAGCGTGCTGTGCCTCGGGAAGCACCCTATGATCCGAAGGAGCAATGGTCCGAGGTGCGCTGGGTGTCGGGACAGGGTTGGGGTTAGGTTTAGGTGTGCTGCCCCGGGGGAGGTTAGGGTTAGGTTGAGGGTTGGGGTTAGGTTTAGGTGTGCTGCCCCGGGGGAGGTTAGGGTTAGGTTGAGGGTTTGGGGTTAGGTTTAGGTGTCTGCCACGGGGGAGGTTAGGGTTAGGGTGAGGGTTTGGGGTTAGGTTTAGGTGTGCTGCCCCGGGGGAGGTTAGGGTTAGGGAGAGGGTTAAGGTTAGGTTTAGGTGTGCTGCCCCGGGGGAGGTTAGGGTTAGGGTGAGGGTTTGAGGTTAGGTTTAGGTGTCTGCCCCGGGGGAGGTTAGGGTTAGGGTGAGGGTTAAGGTTAGGTTTAGGTGTGCTGCCCCGGGGGAGGTTAGGGTTAGGGTTGGGGTTAGGTTGCATTTTTGATAACAACATTTTTAGTTCTATTTTGAAACAGTTAACTGAGCAGACCCGACGTTCCCCACACTTGAAAACAAGGCACTGCATTGTGGGGGGGTTTAGAGCCGCCGCCGCATGCCCGAGGCGAGGATTGTTTTTTTGTTGTTTTTCATGGCAGGGCCAAGCGGTCTACCTGCGCAGCGCTTTCCATCGACTGGTCGACCGCGATCGACGTAATGGGCACCCCTGCCCTATAGTAACCTCTGTTCTTTGTATCCAATAGGATTGGGGAGCAGAGCTAATCATGATGATCAGCCTAAGTGGCTCGCACCTGGGCCCGGGTGTCGACGCCTTATAAATGCCTGCTTCCCCAGTCCTTCCCCAGGTCTGTTCCTTTCATTTGCCTCGATCCTGCACTCCACCATGGACACTTCTCAACATGTCTGTTAATCCATACAACACGCACACACATACATGTCATACACGCACTACACCACTGACTACTGATCTCCACACTTCATCTGTTCAATCATGATTTATTCCTTACATTTACTATTTTTGTTTAGTTCATAAATTCTATGTCTTTGGTCAACTGTTTTTCCCCTGTTTTTTGTTGTGTATCTTGGCACCCCCTAGGCCAGGTACATAACGGGGAACATAGGGTTTTGATTGATTGATATATATAAATATGTTTTAACAGTTTGCAGAATTACAGTACATTTCAAGCACAAACTCAATACAAAAACTGTTAACTGTGAGTGGACGACCCAATTAAGCATTACACTTGTTTACAACAGGGTCCACCATGTTCAATTCATCAAAACATTTAGAGACGTACAAATAGACACTTCTATATAGTTAAAGAACAGAACAGGAATTCATCATAAAGGAAGCAAAAAGGGAAAAGATACATATACATTGAGGGGGAAAGGTGGGGGGTGATTCAGATTTTACACGGGCCATTTTCAAATTGCAGCCGTCCATAGGTGCCCTTTGAGAGCGGTTTTGAAGGAGTCAAGGGATTCACATGTCTGACATGACTGTTGGTAGGGCGTTCCACATTTTGGTGGCATAGGAGTGAAAATAATTTAGTCCCTTGTTTGTGCCGAATCTGGTTTGTACATTGTTTGTTGCACTCCCTCTGGTGTTGTGGGTGTGGACTTCGTTTACATTACACTTAAGGAAGTATTTAGACAGGTACATGAGTATCTTGGTGGTGTATAGAATCTTGTGGACCAGACCCATTGCAAGATGCTGTACTCTGTCGTCAACCCTATAAGCCATCCCAGCCTGTCAAAGTGGGCAGAGGTGAGGCCAAGTAGGAGCCTGACCAGTTTGTTTTGGGAGGTCTGGAGCCTTGTTTTAAGGGCCTTTGAGGTGCTGTGGTACCAAGAGGTGCATGCATAGTCAAAGAAACCTTGTACGAGGGCTCCTGTTAAGGTCTTCAAGGTGTTTTTGTTGACCAGTGAGGAGATCCTGTAAAGGAATCTTGTTCTTTGATTGACTTTTTTGATTACGTTGGTGGCCATTTTATCACCGGAAAGATTGGCCTCCAGGATGGAACCTAGGTAGGTAATTTCATATTTTCGTGTGATAATATTGTCACCCACTCTAACCATGAAGCCATCTGCCTTGCTGAGATTACTATTTGATCCGAAGAGAATGGATTCAGTTTTTCCCAGGTGTAAGGATAGTTTATCAGCGAGCCAGGTGCAGATTATACCGAGTTCAGAGCTGAGGGTCTTTTCAACCTGCAGTTTGTAGGGCTTAGGGAACATAGGGCTGAGGGAACTTGGGTACGGTCCCCTTCTCTCTCTCCTATCTCCTTTCTCTCTCTCTCTCTCTCAGTAATTGGCCTGTAACAATGACTCCTCAGGTCAGTACTGGGCCTGTAACAATGACTCCTCAGGTCAGTACTGGGCCTGTAACAATGACTCCTCAGGTCAGTACTGGGCCTGTAACAATGACTCCTCAGGTCAGTACTGGGCCTGTAACAATGACTCCTCAGGTCAGTACTGTAACAATGACTCCTCAGGTCAGTACTGTAACAATGACTCCTCAGGTCAGTCATCAATTAAGCCATCTCTATCCCTCTCTTTTTGTCTTTCTCTCTCCCTATATCTGCCTGTCTGTCTCTCTATGTGTGTGTCTCTCTCTCTCTCTCTCTCTCTCTCTCTCTCTCTCTCTCTCTCTCTCTCTCTCTCTCTCTCTCTCTCTCTGAGAGAGAGGGGTCCTTGAGGGAGTTTCAGGGGGTCCCCAGGTAAATGATAGTTCCAGGGGGTCCCCAGCTAAATGATAGTTCCAGGGGGTCCCCAGCTAAATGATAGTTCCAGGGGGTCCCCAGCTAAATGATAGTTTGGAACAAAATGGACCCTTATGGGTCTGTACCTCCGAGAGTGTACAAATGGAACCATTTTTACACTCGGAGTTAAATTAACATTGATTTTACAATAATATAAATTGAAGGGTCCCAGAGATAGAAATGCTGTTAAATGGAGGTCTGTACATTAATTCCCAATCAAACTGGAACCTTGTGGTTGCCATCCGGTCACTACCCTGGTCCCCTGAGACACTGGTCACTACCCTGGTCCCCTGAGCCACTGGTCACTACCCTGGTCCCCTGAGCCACTGGTCACTACCCTGGTCCCCTGAACCACTGGTCACTACCCTGGTCCCCTGAGCCACCGGTCACTACCCTGGTCCCCTGAGCCACTGGTCACTACCCAGACTTAATTCCTTTTGGGGCGATATGCATTGAGAGAGGCCTCTCAGGTCATGGTGTGTACCGTCCTGCTCATGTTGACACACGGATATTATGTGATGATGCTGTTGTTTAGTGCAACAGATGTTATGTGCACACACACACACACACACACACACACACACACACACACGCACACACACACACACACACACACACACACACACACACACACACACACACACACACACACACACACACACACACACTATAGAGTTCTTCCTTATGAGTGGATCCCAGCAGGAATGATGTCAAATATATTGAAGCGAGCCATCTGTTTTTAACGTACGTGGCTTTCGCCTATATTTTATATATTTTTTATAGAGCAGTGGTCCTCAACAGGTGGACCACGGTCCACGACCGGACCGCGGCACACCTCTCTGCGGACCCTGGAGAAAAGGCCTGGGCCGCTGCTCAGCGGGAGTGACCCCCCATCTGTCTCCTCATTTCCTGTCAGCCTACTGTCTGTCCATCCATAAAACATATCAAATAAAGGCGAAAGCCACAAAAAAACATTAAAAAAAAAGAATAAAGAGAAGAAAAAAAGTCACCGCAACCGCGAGTTGAATTATCTGTTGTATTCGATCAATGCCGAGAAACGCAATTAATTAATTAACACTCTGAATGTGTGTCTTATGGGCCGGCATGTCATGATGACAATGTTGCGCTGACTGGCTCACTAGCAGTGACACATTCACACATTCAGTTGAATGAACAAAATTGGATTTTTGGAGGTGTGAAAAATATATATTTTCATACTCTGCCACCCCAGTGTTGGTTGGGATGGGACCCGGTTTGTATAGCTTGGTTTGACTGTACTAAACAGGCATAGTTGTTTCTAGGGGTGGGGGGCGAGGGGGGCAGCCCCACCCCATGGGGCCCGCGACCCGCAATTTTATTTGCGTGCGCATGAGACTGGACCATGGTTTTATTAAAAGAAATGTTGTGGACCTTAAATGGTAAATGGTGCATTTATATAGCGCCTTTATCCAAGGCGCTTTACATAGATTGTGCATTACATTCACCCATTCATACACCGATTGCGGCAGAAGCCATGCAAGGTACCAACCAGCACATCGGGAGCAATTGGGGGTTCAGTGTCTTGCCCAAGGAAATTTCGACATGTAGACAGGAGGAGCCGGGATTCGAACCACCGACCCATGGATCATTGGACGACCTGCTCTACCTCCTGAGCCACAGTCGCCCCTTTCACCTCGACCTTCAGCATTTCTAGTTGAGGACCCCTGTTATAGAGGGACAGACAGTAGGCTGACAGGAAATGGGACACGACATAGTAATTCCTACACAGGTTGTGTTTATAACCACGCCCCCGGGCAAGTTAGGTTTACTGAGTTTAAGGTTATAGTTTCTGGTTCAATCAAGAGTAGCTTGTAGGCCTGTGTGTGTGTGTGTGTGTGTGTGTGTGTGTGTGTGTGTCTGTGTGTCTGTGTCTGTCTTCATTATTGCATCTGCATGCCTGCGTGATGACTGCTGTCAAGCTGTCATATGCAGGCGTGGAATGGAAAAGCGCATGGAATGCAGAGCATGTTCTAAATGTCTGCCAGGTCAAATCTGCCTAAGGCATCAAATCACTCAGGGCGGGCACTGCCAATGCAGGTCTGCGGGGGAAAAAAAAAAGGTTACCAGTAGCCAGGTAGTGTATATAAGCAGCTTGGCACAGCATAGACACATTATCTTCCAAATGGAGACTGCAGCCGTGTTCCTGATCGTCCTCTTCTGCCTGTGTTCAGCCGACACCGACCTGGAGTTCCAGTTGAACATCAACCACCTCGAAGGATCGCTGGACCTCTCCCTTAACCGCCATGATGACCAAGCTACGCTGGAGGTCAACCTCAACCACCACCATGATGACCAGCCCTTAAAACACCTCACAGGTAAGAATGATGGAGAGGCTGTTACTTCTACACCACCAAGTTCTAGGGCTGCTTTTTGACCGTTTTCAAGTTCAGATTAGCTTTATTTATTTTTTTCTATAGTGGGTTTAATTCAGTTTATTTAATTTATTATTGACCCTTATGCCTTGCTAAAAAAAATCACACCCGTGTGAAGTGAGTGTCACTCTTATCATTAGGCCAGTCAATCTAAGCTAAAAAGAATATTTTTATAAATAAATAAATTGCAATAATAATTAATGTTTTTTTTATGATCCTTAGTGTCATCCAAATAACATTTTAAAATTGATTATTATTTACATTTTGGATTATGGTCAATTCAGGGGTTGACCTTTTGTTGAAAACCTATTGTGAAGACGGCTATATGTCAATTTTTAGCCCATGGAGTGTTTTTCGTGTAAAACTAATGTGTGCAATGGATTCAGATCATGAATAACGCCTATAGTTTGACACGTCACATGCTACTAAAAGCATATTTCAAATATTTTGCCTTAGAGGTTTTCAATATGGTAGGCTACCGGCGGCCGCGGGACCCAACGTAGACGTTGGCGGTATTAAAATGCCTGCGGGCGGGCACGGGCGGTCAAAGAAAAAACAGCGCCCCCCCCCGCAAATCCCTCATCCTCCCGCAAATTAACCAGATACAGATCTTATATAGCCTAAACAGTTTAGCAAAATATAAATGTCTGAGAACGGTATAATTTCCATGCGCTGGACAAGCACCGTGGAGTCAGTCTCACTCTCTCCAACAGACATCAGGCACGCTCCCAAAGCGGCTGCACCTGTCAATCATTATTAAGTAGGCTAATCGCTCTGAGAAGTGCATGCGTGGATCGAGTTCCTTTTCCCCGCAATGGACATTTTCGCTTCTAAACCCCTTGTTGCTTTTCCCTGTGTGCGTCAACGTCACTCACTCAGCAATAACGTGAAACAGAACAATTACACAACGATGAGTAAATTTGTTTTTTAACACGCAGTCTCTCTCTCTCTCTTTTTCTTTCTGCCTCTCTCTCTCTCTCTCCCCACCCAGCATGCATGCGCGCGC
This sequence comes from Protomyctophum parallelum, assembly GCF_964188405.1. Lineage (NCBI taxonomy): Eukaryota > Metazoa > Chordata > Actinopteri > Myctophiformes > Myctophidae > Protomyctophum > Protomyctophum parallelum. The sequence goes on along the minus strand of NC_139705.1, from coordinate 46,166,023 downwards.
TGCTGCGCAATATCTGTGACTGTGACACAATAATATATAGCATAAATAATAGGCCTATATAACAATAACACTTTCACTCTATCTGTGACCAGCTCCTCACAGACATAACTGTTTGGGTAAATGTATTTTTTTGGTCTGAAATTCAACGTTCAACCCCTGCATTTAACATGATCCAAAATGTATATAACAATCAATCTTGAATCTGTTATTGGGATCATAAAAACCTTTTACTATTGCAATTTATTTTGGGTCAAATCTTCCATTGACTGAACCTACATCACACATCATCTCAATCTGGACAATCACAAATTGCGTCCTCACTTTTCAATGTTTGTGTTTACACACTTTTGTCTGAGGCCTCATTCGCACGTATACCAAACACCAATCAAGCAAATGTTTGTGTTTGATTGCTGAATGCTGGTGGTGTTCTGCCCCTCCCCCCTCATCAAACACAGATGTTTGGTCAAACCATGTGAGTCCCGTTGGAAAAGCATTGTGGTGGCCCAAAAAAACCACCAAACATTTGCTTGATTGGTTTCCTCCGCCGTGTGTGTGTGTGTGTGTGTGTGTGTGTGCGCGTGTGTGTGTGTGTGTGTGTGTGTGTGTGGAGAGATAATGCAGAGTGCATACACAATATATGGAAAGCCCTTTGCATAAAAAGCGCTATTTAAATGTATAATTTACCATTTTGCCTCAATGTGATTTCCCTTTTAAATGAAGGTTACCATGACATGGGGCAATGTTGTGATTGACCTTATTTTATTGAATGTATTTATTTTGAGGGGTGCTATCCCCTCCTATGGGGTGCTATCCCCTCCTATGGGGTGCTATCCCCTCCTAGGCCCAGCATTGTGTGTGCGTGTGTACCCCATCACCCATGGCGATGAGTTGATTGGCTGAGGGCTTAAAGGACCACTTCCCCACTTGTGGCCATTTTTGACTGAGGGACTGCCATTGGATTCTTTTTTTAATTTTCGTTTTCTCAAGTCATATATGAAAGCAGGGAATCATAGCTTCAAATTGACATATTGGTTGTTCAGTTTGACCCACCAGTTTTGGAGATATGGCTTATAGAGTAATGTGTAATGAGTTGAGAAAACAGGCTTGAAAAGGTTCACTTCTGTGGTCTCTAACATTACACCTAGCTACATGTTTAAGCATTTATTTCATATTTACATGTCTTCTGTGGTCTCTAACATTACACCTAGCTATACATGTTTAAGCATTTATTTCATATTTACATGTCAATTTCAGCTCTGATATTTATTTCAGACATGCTCTAGTATCTGAATTGCTATTATTGCATTTTGGATCAAATATAAATAAACATTCAGTTTTTCTCCTGTGAAAAGCTGGAGTTTGCACGATGGCAGGCTCTCAGTCAAATCTGGTCACACTTTTCAACCTATCTTCATATAATTGGTCCTCACTAATTTAACACTTTTCAGGAATAGAAAGCCTGCAGTTTCTATTAGCTTGGATTCCCTTTAAAGTGATAATTTCCATTTTAAAGGGATAGTTCAGATTTGTTTTGACTTAACATTAATAATAGTGGTTGTAACTGTATTAATTGATTGCCCGAGTCCCGTGGTGGGAGTTCTGCTCTGGTTTTGGTGAAATATCAAGTAGTTCCGGTCATTTTGTACTGGGGCCACGCAGTAAAAGTAAATGACCTATTTCTAAAATATTAGTGCAACTTTCGTTCATTTTTTACCCCTCTATCACACGGAACTATATGCTTTTTGTGTCCATATCACTACGCCAAAGAAATAGTTCCATGTGATAGAGGGCTCAAAGTTGCTAATATTAAAAAATTAGGTCAACAATACAAATGACGCTAGTTTTGTGGATTAATTTACTTTTACTGCGTGGCCCCACTAAGTAGTAGTAAGTAGCCTTGCCGAGCCATGAGGCCCACAGGGCAGGAGCCTATAACTCCTGTTTCTGTAGCCATGAGGCCCATAGGGCAGGAGCCTATGTCCTGTTTCTGTAGCCATGAGGCCCATAGGGCAGGAGCCTATCTCCTGTTTCTGTAGCCATGAGGCCCATAGGGCAGGAGCCTATCTCCTGTTTCTGTAGCCATGAGGCCCACAGGGCAGGAGCCTATGTCCTGTTTCTGTAGCCATGAGGCCCATAGGGCAGGAGCCTATCTCCTGTTTCTGTAGCCATGAGGCCCATAGGGCAGGAGCCTATGTCCTGTTTCTGTAGCCATGAGGCCCATAGGGCAGGAGCCTATCTCCTGTTTCTGTAGCCATGAGGCCCACAGGGCAGGAGCCTATCTCCTGTTTCTGTAGCCATGAGGCCCATAGGGGCAGGAGCCTATCTCCTGTTTCTGTAGCCATGAGGCCCACAGGGCGGGAGCCTATCTCCTGTTTCTGTAGCGTGAGGCAGCTTGGTGTACAAGTACACCCCCTGGACATGACTCTAGTATGTCGCAGGGACTTACCCCCAATCCATCCCTTGATGCTGAGTGTCAAGCAGGGAGGCACTGGGTCCCATTTTTACCGTCTTTGTTATGACCCGGCCAGGGATCGAACCCCAACCTCCCAGTCTCAGGGCGTACACTCTAACCACAAGGCCACTGAGCGTGGCCCCAGTGCCCCCCGCAAAATGACCGTAACTACTTAATATTCACCAGAACCAGAGCAGACCTACCGCCACGGGACTCAACCAATCAGAACCAGAGCAGAACTCCCACCACTGGACTTGGGCAATCAATCAATACAGTTGCAACCACTATATTAATGGAAAGTATTTCATACACCTTAATTAAAAAAAAAAACTGAACTATCCCTTTAAATGTCCCTTCAAAGTGAAAAATGTCATTTCCATTTTCTGTGCAAGCCTATTCAATTTGTAAATCTATTTATTCTATTCGTAAAATGTCAATCACAAAATTGCCTCATTTTAGCCCCTCCCTCATAAATGCAAAGAGGTCTCATACTGGGGGTAGCAGTGGATCAGCGGTAGAGTGGCCGGTAGGTCTCATACTGGGGGCTGCAGTGGTTCAGCGGTAGAGTGGCCGGTATGTCTCATACTGGGGGTTGCAGTGGATCAGCGGTAGAGTGGCCGGTAGGTCTCATACTGGGGGTTGCAGTGGTTCAGCGGTAGAGTGGCCGGTAGGTCTCATACTGGGGGTTGCAGTGGATCAGCGGTAGAGTGGCCGGTAGGTCTCATACTGGGGGCTGCAGTGGCTCAGCGGTAGAGTGGCCGGTAGGTCTCATACTGGGGGTAGCAGTGGTTCAGCGGTAGAGTGGCCGGTAGGTCTCATACTGGGGGCTGCAGTGGCCCAGCGGTAGAGTGGCCGGTAGGTCTCATACTGGGGGCTGCAGTGGATCAGCGGTAGAGTGGCCGGTAGGTCTCATACTGGGGGTAGCAGTGGTTCAGCGGTAGAGTGGCCGGTAGGTCTCATACTGGGGGTTGCAGTGGATCAGCGGTAGAGTGGCCGGTAGCTCTCATACTGGGGGTTGCAGTGGATCAGCGGTAGAGTGGCCGGTAGGTCTCATACTGGGGGCTGCAGTGGCTCAGCGGTAGAGTGGCCGGTAGGTCTCATACTGGGGGTAGCAGTGGTTCAGCGGTAGAGTGGCCGGTAGGTCTCATACTGGGGGTAGCAGTGGATCAGCGGTAGAGTGGCCGGTAGGTCTCATACTGGGGTTGGCAGTGGATCAGCGGTAGAGTGGCCGGTAGGTCTCATACTGGGGGTAGCAGTGGGTCAGCGGTAGAGTGGCCGGTAGGTCTCATACTGGGGTGGTTCCCGGTTCGATCCCTGTGGTCTCCCTCAGAGTTAGGGCTGTATTTTGCGTGTCTTAAGTACCTGGCTATTCTGAGTGGCCAAAGAGCATTGACCACGCCTCCAGGTCTTAAATTAAGTAATAAGACCTGGTACTTAAGACACGCAAAATACAGCCCTTAGTGTCCAAGTGTCCTTGAGCAAGACTCTGAACCCCTGATTGCTCCTGATGTGTGTGTGTGTGTGTGTGTGTGTGTGTGTGTGTGTGTGTGTGTGTGTGGGTGTGTGGGGGTGTGTGGGTGTGTGGGGGTGGGTGTGGGTGTGGGTGTGGGTGGAGAGCGAGAGAATGCAGAGTGCATACACAATATATGGAAATCCCTTTGCATAAAAAGCGCTATATAAATGCATAATTTACCATTTTACCTCAATGTGATTTTCCTTTTAAATGAAGGTTACATTGACATGGGGCAATGTTGTGATTGACCTTATTTTATTGAATGTATTTATTTTGAGCGTTGCTATCCCCTCCTATGGGGTGCTATCCCCTCCTATGGGTTGCTATCCCCTCCCATTAGCTAAATTCCAGTGTCACACAGCTGGATCACTGGAACTCCGAACAGAGCTGTACAGTCTACAGAATAGACAATTCATAATTTTGTACATGTAACCGAGGGTCCGACTTCAAGGCCAATGTGTATGTATTGGTAACATGTGCAAGGCTATTTATTCCTGAAATAGTGAATAAGCGCCAGGATGCGCACACGTATAAATCACCCCCTCCTCCGACATGTAGTCAGTCCTCCTCCGCGGTCTTTGCAAATAACGGACACTATAACAGGAATTAGGTATAGTCTCTCTGACTTACATATTCATAGCAGTTGTGCATTCAGGCATGCACAGAGATAAATTAACTATAGCTTTTGAGGTGCGCACAATATAGCCGGCCTAATTTATATATCCTACTTGTATTATGCTTAATCACACAACGCAATAAAGCCAGTGGCTTGTTGTGGTCCTTTCACTTTCACATATGTAGGCTAGATAGGCTACTTTATCATTCTGAAGCTCTATTCATTCAGCGAAAATGTGTCTCTTCAACAAACAGTTGAACAGTGCGTGCATGTGTGTGTTGGCCGTTGGGTCAGCGACTTCAGCCAGTCAGCCGGCCGGCAGCTAGTGGATGGGGTGGGGTGGGGGGGTGCATAGTATCGGGTTTCAGCAGTGTTTTTGTGCCACATGTGGAGGAGGCGGACTTATGTCACTGGAGAAGGAAAAAAAACATGTACACGTGATGCGGAAATCCGCTGCGAGGAGACAAAATACCCCACCGAGCCTGCACCTGATGTACACTCGCTCTATGCGGTCTCGGAGAGCCCACTCGACACCTCCACTCGACTCCACTCTCCTCCTCGATGGAGCACTTTAACAAATGGAATGTTAACCATTTCCGGGTCACGCTGGAATGACCCCGATTGAGCGAGTGGGAGTGAGCGAGTGGCCGAGATTTTGGGTATATTGGAATTCAGCTATTGGGTGCTATCCCCTCCCATGGGGTGCTATCCCCTCCTATGGGGTGCTATCCCCTCCTATGCCCAGCATTGTGTGTGCGTGTGTACCCCATCACCCATGGCGATGATTTGATTGGCTGAGGGCTAAAGGCCCTGCGTAGAGCAGGGTATGCTCTGCTGTGGGCCTCTGCTGGTAGAATCTAAAGCAGCAGCATCAGCCCCCTCTGCTGGTAGAATCTAAAGCAGCAGCATCAAATATTTGCAAGAAAAACATAATAGGTCAAAATGGGCATATTGTTTTACAGCCCATTGGCCTTCATTGAGTTGAGTGATTGACAGCTGACATGACAAGCCTCTGTTACAGGTCTCAGGGCTGCTGAGTACCTCATTAACACAACTGAACCTGAATAAACAGGGATAATGACGGAGCAATGAAAAGATTTGACTTGTTGCTTTTCTTTCCACAATGTAACTGAGGGGAACCGGAAGCTGCGCTCCTTATATTGGGACCCCAGAGAACCTGGGCTAGAACAAACGTTCCGTCCTCACTGCATGTTACACTTTGCTAGTGCAATTAATTCACAGTATTAAATGTAAACCTTCATTTAAACGAAATAATTAAATAATTAAACAGACTCTTAAAACACATTAAGTTGGGTCACACTCTCCTGGCAGTGCCACACCACCGTTGATGAAGTGAGTGAGTTTGTTTTCTACGTTTGTTTGACATGATGTGATTTTGTTGTATATTTTCCAGAAAAGGACAAGAAATGTAATTCCAGTAAGAATGAGGTGGGAGCACCAGGAGGAGGTTCTGTGAATGAAGGTGAGAACGTCAATGTTTTAATTATTATTTGTTAACATTTGCTATGCATCCCATGTTTTAGCCCTGGAACATGACTGCCATGATGATTATCATGACAGTCATGCAGTAACTTTGCCCTGTTTTTTGCGCTCGCTGCATTTACAAGATTTCCGTATATATAAACATTCAGATTTCAAATATAAAGTACTCACAAAGTGTCCCACGGGTGTTAGTTAGTAGCAGCACCAGCGATTAGAATTGCTGCGTCCCGCGTTGTTTAATAAAAAGCATTTTTGTCTGAGCTCCCCGGCTACTTTTTTCAAACGGGGTTCGTTTGGGAAATCCACAGTTGCACACCGGGAGCGCACTCGCCTATTGGTCTGTATTGGCAGGGCGGTCAGCCTACCTATATCGAACACACAGAGTGCCACCCTCCTCCCGACCGATAGGGGCGCGTAGTTGAAAGCCAATGGCAAAATAACACCTCGGATAAAAATGCTTTTTATTAAACAACGCGGGATGCAGAAATTCTAATCGCTGGCGCTGCTACTAACTAACACCCGTGGGACACTTTGTGAGTACTTTATATTTGAAATGCGAATGTTTATATATTTTAATTATTTGTAAATGTAGCGTTCGCAAAAACCAGGGTGAAGTTACGTCATGACTCTCGTATGAATACGAGAGTCATGTTCCAGGGCTACCCATGTTTAAAACGTATTTATGAACACACTTATAAGACATTATAATCTTCTCATAAACATGTATAATTATATTTATAGGCACTGATAAATAATCATTATACGTTATAAGCTTAATCATAACACATTATAAACTTTATTATAATGACTTATAATATCAAGTATTATAATACTATACTATGGGCTGAGTGTCTATGGCCTAATTCAGCCCAAGGAGTGTTTTTGTGCAAAAATAATGCTTGAAATCAGAATCATGAAAACCCCGTAATTTGACATGTCACATGCTACTTAAAGGGATAGTTCAGATTTTTTGAACTTAAGTTGTATGAAATACTTGACATTAATATAGTGGTTGCAACTGTATTAATTGATTGCCAGAGTCCCGTGGTGGGAGTTCTGCTCTGGTTTAGGTGAAATATTAAGTAGTTCCGGTCATTTTGTGGTGGGCACTGGGGCCACGCAGTAAAAGTAAATTAATCCACAAAACTAACGTCTTTTGTATTGTTGACCTATTTCTAAAATATTAGTGCAACTTTCGTTAATGTTTTACCCCTCTATCACATGGAACTATGTTTTTTGTGTCCATATCACTACGCCCAAAAAGTAGTTCCATGTGATAGAGGGGTCAAAGTTGAACGAAAGTTGCACTAATATTTTAGAAATGGGTCAACAATACAAATTACGTTAGTTTTGTGGATTCATTTACTTTTACTGCGTGGCCCCAGTGCCCCCCACAAAATGACCGGAACTACTTAATATTGACCAAAACCAGAGCAGAACTCCCACCAGTGGACTCGGGCAATCAATTAATACAGTTGCAACCACTATATTAATAGCAAGTATTTCATACAGCTAAAGTTTAATAAATCTGAACTATCCCTTTAAAGCACAATAAAATGTAGAACATTTTGCCTTATAAAGGTTGTATGGTACCGCAACTTTCAGCAGCTGTCAAAAAGTACAAAGGGGGGTTGAATAGAAAACAATGTGGGATATGTTAGTAGATACCTTTACAAACACATTGGTGACTATAGATATGTTAGTAGACACCTTTACAAACACATTGGTGACTATAGATATGTTAGTAGACACCTTTACAAACACATTGGTGACTATATAGATATGTTAGTAGACACCTTTACACACACATTGGTGACTATAGATATGTTAGTAGACACCTTTACAAACACATTGGTGACTATAGATATGTTAGTAGATACCTTTACAAACACATTGGTGACTATAGATATGTTAGTAGACACCTTTACAAACACATTGGTGACTATAGATATGTTAGTAGATACCTTTACAAACACATTGGTGACTATAGATATGTTAGTAGACACCTTTACACACACATTGGTGACTATAGATATGTCAGTAGACACCTTTACAAACACATTGGTGACTATAGATATGTTAGTAGACACCTTTACAAACACATTGGTGACTATAGATATGTTAGTAGACACCTTTACAAACACATTGGTGACTATAGATATGTTAGTAGACACCTTTACAAACACATTGGTGACTATATAGATATGTTAGTAGACACCTTTACACACACATTGGTGACTATAGATATGTTAGTAGACACCTTTACAAACACATTGGTGACTATAGATATGTTAGTAGACACCTTTACAAACACATTGGTGACTTTAGATATGTTAGTAGACACCTTTACAAACACATTGGTGACTATATATATGTTAGTAGACACCTTTACACACACATTGGTGACTATAGATATGTTAGTAGACACCTTTACAAACACATTGGTGACTATAGATATGTTAGTAGACACCTTTACAAACACATTAGTGAAGAAAGTTCTTCTTCGGTAAGAAATGTATTCCCAGATTATATTAAAGGAGAATTCTATGCTAGAAGGCTTTCTTACCTTTATCTGTAGTTGTTAAGTCCCCACCAAAGAGGTCCAGGTGTTATGGGGCTATGGGGTGTTGTACTAATTCGCTTATTTCCATCGCTCAAAATCATTATATTTTTGTATATATCCTCTCTTCATAATGTAAATAATAACCCAAGCGGCACACTTTACTACTTATTTTGATGGAAATAAGCGAATTAGCACAACACCCCATAGCCCCATTCAATTCACATTCAATTCAATGCAATTCATTAAGGGCTTATGGTAGGGGAAATAGCCAATAAGGAGGTTTTGTACAAAAAAACACCTGGACCTCTTTGGTGGGGACGTAACAACTATGAAGAAAGGTAAGAAAGCCTTCTAGCATGGAATTCTCCTTTAATATCCCCTGACTATTATAATTAATTATATTATAATTATTATATATATATATATTATAATTATTATTAGAAAACACTCATAGACTCTATATATATATGCTCTATAATATAGAGCATACATGCATGCATGAAGTGAGTGGCAAATCGAGTGGCAAAGTGAGTTTAACCTTTGTGTGGATGTAAGGGCTGTCAATCAGATAGGACCTTTATGTGTGGATGTAAGGGCTATCAATCAGATAGGACCTTTATGTGTGGATGTATGGGCTGTCAATCAGATATAGGACCTTTATGTTTGGATGTATGGGCTGTCAATCAGATATAGGACCTTTATGTTTGGATGTATGGGCTGTCAATCAGACAGCTTACAGATAGATGTGTTTTTAAATTAAACTATTTAGTATTTATGATTGACTGAATGTTATGCTCTTGTGTTTTCAGCCCTCCTTGCTAAACTGACAGCCATGGAAACCAGGCTGGCTGCAAGTGAAGAAGCAAACCAACAGCTTGAAGGTTTATAACTTCACATTGTTTTAATTCAGGGGAGACACTACATAGCTGCATCTCAAAACATTACAATATCCATTCAGGGGAGATGGAGAGAGACACTACACAGCTGCATCTCAAAACATTACAATATTCATTCAGGGGAGATGGAGAGAGACACTACACAGCTGCATCTCAAAACATTACAATATTAATTTTGTTAAATGTATTACTTTCTTCCATAATATAATTCAAAAAGTGAAACTTTCATATATTATAGATTCATTGTGAATAAAGTGACATATTGAAACCTTTGTTTTGATTTAATCTTGATGATTCTGGCATACAGCTTGTGACAATCAAAAAATCCTATCTCAAAATATTAGAATATGTTATGAGAAAAAACGTTTAAAATACAGAAATGTCGACCATCTGAAAAGTACATTTATCTATGCACTCAATACGTGGTCTGAGCTACTTTTCAACACATTATTTCATAAATGGGGCGTGGCATGGAGGTGATCAGCCTGTGGTACTGTTGAGGTGTTATGGAAGCCCATGTTTGCTTTCATAACAGCTTTAAACTCTTTGTATTGTTAGTGCACCTCAACACCTCAATAGTACCACAGGCTGATCACCTCCATGTCACGCCCCATTTATGAAATAATGTGTTTAAAAGTAGCTCAGACCACGTATTGAGTGCATAAATAAATGTACTTTTCAGATGGTCGACATTTCTGTATTTAAAAAAAAAACGTTGTTTAGAGTTGTATTGTTGAATATAGTGTCTCACACCTTCCTCTTGACAATACAATATAAATTATCTGTGATTCAGGTCAGGCCAGTTGGCTGGTCAGTTAAGCACAGTATTACCATGGTCAGTACACCAGTTAATAGTAGTTTTGTGTCTGTGGGCAGGTGCCAAATCACCATGCACATTTATGTATGTGATTAATAAAACAAAATTAACTGCTAGAAGGTCCTACATTAACTTAATTAAGCAGTCACCGTCTCTGTGACATGATGTTCTTTCTAATTTTAGACATCGACTACTATGCAATCAAATAAATCTGTATACAAGATCATTTCAGAGAAGGAGGGAAATACTAAATGAATTGTTAACTACATCAAAATAAATTGCGGGGGCGAGTTGGTAAAAGGGCGAGCAGTCTCTCATTCGCTCATAGCATGTCTATGGTGGATTTATATGAAACAAAAGTCAATGGAGGGTATTGCAACTCTGGACAATCTAGAGTTGCAAATTGCGGCTAGGGGTTTTCATGATTCTGTCGATGGAGAGGGACACTATACAGCTGCATCTCAAAAGATTAGAATATTCATTTTATTAAATGTATTAATTATCTTCCATAATATAATTAAAAAAGTGAAACTTTCATATATTCTAGATTAATTGTGCATAAAGTGAAATATTTAAAACTTTGTTTTGTTTTAATCTTGATCATTCTGGCATACAGCTCGTGAAAATCAAAAAATACTACAACTTGTATCTCAAAATATTAGAGGTTGAGCCCAGATTTGCTTTGATAGCAGTTTTAAACTAATTTGTATTGTTGAATATATATATATATATATATATCTGTGGGGTTCAGGTCAGGCTGGTCAGTTAAGCACAGTAATACCATGGTCAGTATACCAATTACTAGTAGTGTATATTACATCTGATTAAATTAGTGATGGTGTGACAAAAGTTGGGTTTAGTGTTCTTCTAGGGTTAATAAACACTCAACTTATTGCTGCGTTTTAAAATTAAACTTTTTAGTATTTATGATTGACTGAATGTTAATGTTCTGTTTATTCTGTTTGTTCTGTTTTCAGCTAAACGGACAGCCATGGAAGCCCGGCTGGCTGCAAGTGAAGAAGTGAATGAAGGTTTATAACTTCACATTGTTCTACTGAATATTGACCAGACACAATAGGCCATATTCAGACCGCAGACATCTTGCCAGCAAGGTGTTACCTAGCTGACACCCATAGACAGCCCATTCATCCACACAGAGGATAATTCAAGCTTTCCCTACAGCTGCAATGTTGATGATTTTGACATTGTTTAATATAATTAGAGAGGACTTTTCTGTTTGGATGAAAGAGCTGTCTATGGGAAGTATCACCTAGGTGTCACGTTGCTGGCAAGATGGCTGCAGTCTGAATATGGCCAATAGCCACTATAGTTCCACACTCACTCCAGAGGGCCACTATAGTTCCACACTCGCTCCAGAGGGCCACTACAGTTCCACACTCGCTCCAGAGGGCCACTACAGTTCCACAACTCGCTCCAGAGGGCCACTATAGTTCCACACTCGCTCCAGAGGGCCACTATAGTTCCACACTCGCTCCAGAAGGCCACTACAGTTCCACACTCGCTCCAGAGGGCCACTACAGTTCCACACTCGCTCCAGAGGGCCACTATAGTTCCACACTCGCTCCAGAGGGCCACTATAGTTCCACAGAGAGAATCGTGTAGACCAGGCCCATTGCAAGTTGCTGTAGGTTACTCTGTCATCAACCTAAAGCTATTCCAGCCTATCAAAATGGGCAGGGGTGAGGTGGGTTCTGAAATATGAAAATCTTGAATCAAGCAACATGAAAAGTGTCTGGGGTGAAACACAAAGGCCAGAGTTCTCATATGTCCCAGGAATACAATAGGTTCTAGGGAAAAAAATAGTATATATATATGTATATACTGCATATTTTTATATATTTTCATGTGTGTTGCCTAGAGGGCATCTGAGCATGTGCTACACTATACCTCTTACACCATGTGTCCTTTGGGAAACCGGGCCAATATCAGTCACCAGAAGCAGAGACGTGTGTTTTCAATTAGTCTAACATGGTTAAAATGGATTTTCAAGTCACAATAGGATCAAATAGGATGTCGTAAGACTGAATGAATTTGCAACATAAAATGTCTGGGGTGAAACACCGAAGCCAGAGTAGATAAACTACCCCAGAAGTGTTTTAACACCTAACCACACTGGCTGGGTCAAAATGACCCTTCAGTGTAAAATAAATAGTTTAACTATGAAATAAAAAAAACATAAAAAATGAAGACCTTTCTTCACAGGCGGATTGTATTAAAAAAATACATGATCTTTAGGATAAATTCAGGGTCAACAGAAATCTCTCCCTCAACCATATTTGATTAATAGCATTCAGAAACATTATTTAATGTTAATGTTCCGTTTGTTCTGTTTTCAGCTAAACGGACAGCCATGAAAGCCCAGCTGGATGCACAGAATGAAGGTTAATAACTTCACATTGTTCTAATGAATATTGACCATACACAATAGCCACTGTAGTTCCACACTCACTCCAGAGGGCCACTATAGTTCCACACTCACTCCAGAGGGCCACTATAGTTCCACACTCACTCCAGAGGGCCACTATAGTTCCACACTCACTAGTCCAGAGGGCCACTATAGTTCCACACTCGCTCCAGAGACCCACTATAGTCCCACACTCACTCCAGAGGGCCACTATAGTTCCACACTCACTCCAGAGCGTCACTAGAGATCCACACTCGCTCCAGAGGGCCACTATAGTTCCACACTCATTCCAGAGAGCCACTATATTTCCACACTCGCTCCAGAGGGCCACTATAATGATGAGTGAGAACCTTCTCAAGCTAAATGAGGATAAGACACAAGTTCTCATAATAGGTTCTAGTGACATCGGAACAACCCTAGCATTAACACGTTAACTGCCCAGGATGGCAGTTCTGTCTTTTGAAGCTTAACTACTGTAATATATTTGATTCATATAATTCAAGAGCTAAGGTTTTAAAAATCATATTGTAATGTCGAATCAGATTAACTATAATCACTAGTGGTGTTTTAATCAAACTGCATACATTAAATTAATGATATATTTAATGTTAATATTGTGATTATTTCAGCCAACCTTGCTCAGCTGTCCAGCATAGAAATGAGGATGAATCACAGCGAGAGTCAAGTGGAGCAACTGGCCAATAAGAATGACGGTAAATAACTTCACATGTTTCGCTGTTGTTGAAAAGTGTCTGTGATTATTTACATTCAATGGTTTTTCTTACAATTTAGGCATTTAGCAGATGCTCTTAATCCAGAGCGATTTTCAGTCAGCAAGAACAAAACATGGTAATACATAATATACATAAAACATAGTCATTATGAATCATATTATACATAAAACATAGTCATTATGAATCATATTTTACATAAAACAGTCATTATTAATCATAATATACATAAAACCGTCATTATTAATCATAATATACATAAAACAGTCATTATGAATCATATTATACATAAAACAGTCATTATTAATCATAATATACATAAAACAGTCATTATTAATCATAATATACATAAAACAGTCATTATTAATCATAATATACATAAAACAGTCATTATTAATCATAATATACATAAAACATAGTCATTATGAATCATACGTAAGCTAAGAGCCTAACAGTGAATATCTATATAATGAACCTATGCATATATAGAGGGTATGCGCGTGACATCATCATCAAACCAGGGAACGCCTACTGAGTGCCTAAAAACTACTTTCTAGCCTCGACATCCAAACAGAAAAGTCCAATATGATTGCATTAAACAACGCTAAACAACATTACACTCACTTTGCCACTCGATTTGCCTTTCACGTTTTGCATGCTATACCCTCTATAGTGATATGTCTACATAAAATGCTATCTCATTTGGTAATCTAAGATCTATATAATCTAAGATCTATTTATATATATAATTGAAGTAGGTAATATGAGTTTGTTGCTTCCACCAACTTTCAACCTCATCTGAGTTTGTTGCTTCCATCAATGTGGAGTTATTTTTGCATACATGAAGATAAAGAATAAAGAATAAAGAATGTATAAAGAATGCATGAGGGTCAATTAAAATTGCAACTCTTCTATGCAAAAATGAGTTAATCTGAGTTTATTTAAATCAATCTTGACATTATGTGCATCAATCAATTAAAACTACCCCAACAAGTAATAATAGTGACACAAGTTAAAACACTCTGTTTTCCCAAGAATGAGCTCTTACCTTCACTTTGGTATTCTTCATTCAACGTTAAGAAATATTGAAAACTATCTGTGACTGAAATACATCACCGGGAAAAGCAAATGATAGAAATAAAGTCAATGGCTGGGTTTCCCAAACGCATATGGCGTAAGACTTGTAGTGCCGCACATGCTCAGATGCCCACAGTATTACCATGGTCAGTACACCAGTTAATAGTATTGTGTCTGGGCAGGTGCCAAATCACCATGCACATTTATGTATGTGATTAATAAAACAAATTTAACTGCTAGAAGGTCCTACATTAACTTAATTAAGCAGTCACCGTCTCTGTGACATGATGTTCTTTCTAATTTTAGAGATCGACTACTATGCAAATCAAATAAATCTGTATACAAGATCATTTCAGAGAGGGAGGGAAATACTAAATTAATTGTTAACTACATTAAAATAAATTGCGGGGGCGAGTTGGTAAAGGGGCGAGCAGTCTCTCATTCGCTCATAGCATGTCTATGGTGGATTTATATGAAACAAAAGTCAATGGAGGGTATTGCATCTCTGGATAATCTAGAGTTGCAAATTGCGGCTAGGGGTTTTCATGATTCTGACGATGGAGAGGGACACTATACAGCTGCATCTCAAAAGATTAGAATATTCATTTTATTAAATGTATTAATTATCTTCCATAATATAATTAAAAAAGTGAAACTTTCATATATTCTAGATTAATTGTGCATAAAGTGAAATATTTAAAACTTTGTTTTGTTTTAATCTTGATCATTCTGGCATACAGCTCGTGAAAATCAAAAAATACTACAACTTGTATCTCAAAATATTAGAGGTTGAGCCCAGATTTGCTTTGATAGCAGTTTTAAACTAATTTGTATTGTTGAATATATATATATCTGTGGGGTTCAGGTCAGGCTGGTCAGTTAAGCACAGTAATACCATGGTCAGTATACCAATTACTAGTAGTGTATATTACATCTGATTAAAATAGTGATGGTGTGACAAAAGTTGGGTTTAGTGTTCTTCTAGGGTTAATAAACACTCAACTTATTGCTGCGTTTTAAAATTAAACTTTTTAGTATTTATGATTGACTGAATGTTAATGTTCTGTTTATTCTGTTTGTTCTGTTTTCAGCTAAACGGACAGCCATGGAAGCCCGGCTGGCTGCAAGTGAAGAAGTGAATGAAGGTTTATAACTTCACATTGTTCTACTGAATATTGACCAGACACAATAGGCCATATTCAGACCGCAGACATCTTGCCAGCAAGGTGTTACCTAGCTGACACCCATAGACAGCCCATTCATCCACACAGAGGATAATTCAAGCTTTCCCTACAGCTGCAATGTTGATGATTTTGACATTGTTTAATATAATTAGAGAGGACTTTTCTGTTTGGATGAAAGAGCTGTCTATGGGAAGTATCACCTAGGTGTCACGTTGCTGGCAAGATGGCTGCGGTCTGAATATGGCCAATAGCCACTATAGTTCCACATTCACTCCAGAGGGCCACTATAGTTCCACACTCACTCCAGAGGGCCACTATAGTTCCACACTCACTCCAGAGGGCCACTATAGTTCCACACTCACTCCAGAGGGCCACTATAGTTCCACACTCACTCCAGAAGGCCACTATAGTTCCACCCTCACTCCAGAGGGCCACTATAGTTCCACATTCACTCCAGAAGGCCACTATAGTTCCACTCACTCCAGAGGGCCACTATAGTTCCACATTCACTCCAGAGGGCCACTATAGTTCCACACTCACTCCAGAGGGACACTATAGTTCCACACTCGCTCCAGAGGGACACTATAGTTCCACACTCGCTCCAGAGGGCCACTATAGTTCCACACTCACTCCAGAGGGCCACTATAGTTCCACACTCGCTCCAGAAGGCCACTATAGTTCCACACTCACTCCAGAGGGCCGCTATAGTTCCACTCACTCCAGAGGGCCACTATAGTTCCACATTCACTCCAGAGGGCCACTATAGTTCCACACTCACTCCAGAGGGACACTATAGTTCCACACTCGCTCCAGAGGGACACTATAGTTCCACACTCGCTCCAGAGGGCCACTATAGTTCCACTCTCACTCCAGAGGGCCACTATAGTTCCACACTCGCTCCAGAAGGCCACTATAGTTCCACACTCACTCCAGAGGGCCACTATTTACGTTAACTTTATTAACTTAAATACAAAAACATTGGACATAAATGGCGTAGGAGCTAAATTAATTTAACCCTTTGCTTGAGCCGAATCTGGCTTGCACATTGTTTGTTGAACTTCCTCTTGTGAGTGTGGACTTTGTTGACATTAAGGAAGTATTTAGACAGCTACAAGGGTATCTTAGTTAACTATTTAGACAGGTACATGGGTATCTTAGTGAAGTATTTAGACAGGTACATGGGTATCTTAGTGAATTGTATTTAGACAGGTACATGGGTATCTTAGTGAAGTATTTATACAGGTACATGGGTACCTTAGTGAATTGTATTTAGACAGGTACATGGGTATCTTAGTGAAGTATTTAGACAGGTGCATGGGTATCTTAGTGAGTATTTAGACAGGTACATGGGTATCTTAGTGAGTATTTAGACAGGTACATGGATATCTTAGTGAAGTATTTAGACAGGTACATGGGTATCTTAGTGAAGTATTTAGACAGGTACATGGGTATCTTAGTGAAGTATTTAGACAGGTACATGCTTATCTTAGTGAGTATTTAGATGGGTACATGGGTATCTTATTCTTAGTGAAGTATTTAGACAGGTACATGGGTATCTTATTCTTAGTGAAGTATTTAGACAGGTACATGGGTATCTTAGTGAAGTATTTAGACAGGTACATGGGTATCTTAGTGAAGTATTTAGACAGGTACATGGGTATCTTATTCTTAGTGAAGTATTTAGACAGGTACATGGGTATCTTAGTGAAGTATTTAGACAGGTACATGGGTATCTTAGTGAGTATTTAGACAGGTACATGGGTATCTTAGTGAAGTATTTAGACAGGTACATGGGTATCTTAGTGAAGTATTTAGACGGGTACATGGGTATCTTAGTGAGTATTTAGACAGGTACATGGGTATCTTAGTGAGTATTTAGACAGGTACATGGGTATCTTAGTGAAGTATTTAGACAGGTACATGGGTATCTTAGTGAGTATTTAGACAGGTACATGGGTATCTTAGTGGTGTATATTACATCTGATTAAATATACCCGGGTTTAGTGATGGTGTGACAAAAGTTGGGTTTAGTGTTCTTCTAGGGTTAATAAACACTCAACTTATTGCTGCTCTTTTAAATGAAACTATTTAGTATTTATGATTGACTGCATTTTAATGTCCTGTTTGTTCTGTTTGTTCTGTTTTCAGCCATGGAAGCGCGGCTGGCTGCAAGTGAAGAAGTGAATGAAGGTTTATAACTTCACATTGTTCTAATGAATATTGACCAGACACAATGGGCCATATTCAGACATCTTGCCAGCAGCGTGATACCTAGGTGACACTTCCCATAGACACCCCATTCATCCAAACAGAAAAGTCCTCTCTAATTATTTTAAACAACGTCAAAATCACCAACATTGCAGCTGTAGGGAAAGCTTGAATTATCGTCTTTCAATCTGTAAAGTTTTTGTTTAATACAAATCCACTGTAGACATGTTATGAGCTACTTCCTGTCAATAAATTCCTTACAGATGATTATTTTCTAGTATCAGAGTATGGAAGCGCTCGTTATCAGTAAAGGAACCTCGATCCTGCTGCCTGCTGCACTATGTGCACATTCAAAACAGGTGGTACGCCTGGGCTGTTGAGTGATACTCAACGAGCGCTTCCAAACTCCAACACTTGCAAGGAATTTATTGACAGGAAGTAGCTCATAAAATGTCTACGGTGGATTTGTTATGAAAGAAAAAACACTTTATAGATTGAAAGACGATAATTCAAGCTGTCCCTACAGCTGCAATGTTGGTGATTTTGACGTTGTTTAATATAATTAGAGAGGACTTTTCTGTTTGGATGAAAGAGCCGTCCATGGGAAGTATCACCTAGTATCACGTTGCTGGCAAGATGGCTGCAGTCTGAATATGGCCAATAGCCACTATAGTTCCACATTCACTCCAGAGGGCCACTATAGTTCCACAACTCGCTCCAGAGGGCCACTATAGTTCCACACTCACTCCAGAGGGCCACTATAGTTCCACACTCACTCCAGAGGGCCACTATAGTTCCACACTCACTCCAGAGGGCCACTATAGTTCCACACTCACTAGTCCAGAGGGCCACTATCCACACTCACTAGTCCAGAGGGCCACTATAGTTCCACACTCGCTCCAGAGACCCACTATAGTCCCACACTCACTCCAGAAGGCCACTATAGTTCCACACTCACTCCAGAGGGCCACTATAGTTCCACACTCACTCCAGAGCGTCACTAGAGTTCCACACTCGCTCCAGAGGGCCACTATAATGATGAGTGAGAACCTTCTCAAGCTAAATGAGGATAAGACAGAAGTTCTCATAATAGGTTCTAGTGACATCGGAACAACCCTAGCATTAACACGTTAACTGCCCAGGATGGCAGTTCTGTCTTTTGAAGCTTAACTACTGTAATATATTTGATTCATATAATTCAAGAGCTAAGGTTTTATAAATCATATTGTAATGTCGAATCAGATTAACTATAATCACTAGTGGTGTTTTAATCAAACTGCATACATTAAATTAATGATAGATTTAATGTTAATATTGTGATTATTTCAGCCAACCTTGCTCAGCTGTCCAGCATAGAAATGAGGATGAATCACAGCGACAGTCAAGTGGAGCAACTGGCCAATAAGAATGACGGTAAATAACTTCACATGTTTCGCTGTTGTTGAAAAGTGTCTGTGATTATTTAAATTCAATGGTTTTTCTTACAATTTAGGCATTTAGCAGATGCTCTTAATCCAGAGCGATTTTCAGTCAGCAAGAACAAAACATGTTAATACATAATATACATGAAACAGTCATTATGAATCATAATATACATAAAACAGTCATTATGAATCATAATATACATAAAACAGTCATTATTAATCATAATATACATAAAACAGTCATTATTAATCATAATATACATAAATCAGTCATTATGAATCATAATATACATAAAACATAGTCATTATGAATCATACGTAAGCTAAGAGCCAAACAGTGAATATCTATATAATGAACCTATGCATATATAGAGGGTATGCGCGTGACATCATCAAAACAGGGAACGCCTACTGAGTGCCTAAAAACTACTTTCTAGCCTCGACATCCAAACAGAAAAGTCCAATATGATTGCATTAAACAACGCTAAACAACATTACACTCACTTTGTCACTCGATTTGCCTTTCACGTTTTGCATGCTATACCCTCTATAGTGATATGTCTACATAAAATCATTTGGTAATCTAAGATCTATATAATCTAAGATCTATTTATATATATAATTGAAGTAGGTAATATGAGTTTGTTATATGAGTTTGAACCAACTTTCAACCTCATCTGAGTTTGTGGAGTTATTTTTGCATACATGAAGATAGATAATAAAGAATAAAGAATGTATAAAGAATGCATGAGGGTCAATTACAATTACAACTCTTCTATGCAACAATGAGTTAATCTGAGTTTATTTAAATCAATCTTGACATTATGTGCATCAATCAATTAAAACTACCCCAACAAGTAATAATAGTGACACAAGTTAAAACACTCTGTTTTCCCAAGAATGAGCTCTTACCTTCACTTTGGTATTCTTCATTCAACGTTAAGAAATATTGAAAACTATCTGTGACTGAAATACATCACCGGGAAAAGCAAATGATAGAAATAAAGTCAATGGCTAGGTTTCCCAAACGCATATGGCGTAAGACTTGTAGTGCCGCACATGCTCAGATGCCCACAGTATTACCATGGTCAGTACACCAGTTAATAGTAGTTTTGTGTCTGGGCAGGTGCCAAATCACCATGCACATTTATGTATGTGATTAATAAAACAAAATTAACTGCTAGAAGGTCCTACATTAACTTAATTAAGCAGTCACCGTCTCTGTGACATGATGTTCTTTCTAATTTTAGAGATCGACTACTATGCAAATCAAATAAATCTGTATACAAGATCATTTCAGAGAAGGAGGGAAATACTAAATGAATTGTTAACTACATCAAAATAAATTGCGGGGGCGAGTTGGTAAAGGGGCGAGCAGTCTCTCATTCGCTCATAGCATGTCTATGGTGGATTTATATGAAACAAAAGTCAATGGAGGGTATTGCATCTCTGGACAATCTAGAGTTGCAAATTGCGGCTAGGGGTTTTCATGATTCTGTCGATGGAGAGGGACACTATACAGCTGCATCTCAAAAGATTAGAATATTCATTTTATTAAATGTATTAATTATCTTCCATAATATAATTAAAAAAGTGAAACTTTCATATATTCTAGATTAATTGTGCATAAAGTGAAATATTTAAAACTTTGTTTTGTTTTCATCTTGATCATTCTGGCATACAGCTCGTGAAAATCAAAAAATACTACAACTTGTATCTCAAAATATTAGAGGTTGAGCCCAGATTTGCTTTGATAGCAGTTTTAAACTAATTTGTATTGTTGAATATATATATATATATATATCTGTGGGGTTCAGGTCAGGCTGGTCAGTTAAGCACAGTAATACCATGGTCAGTATACCAATTACTAGTAGTGTATATTACATCTGATTAAATTAGTGATGGTGTGACAAACGTTGGGTTTAGTGTTCTTCTAGGGTTAATAAACACTCAATTTATTGCTGCGTTTTTAAATGAAACTATTTAGTATTTATGATTGACTGCATTTTAATGTTCTGTTTGTTCTGTTTGTTCTGTTTTCAGCGAAGCGGACAGCCATGGAAGCCCGGCTGGCTGCAAGTGAAGAAGTGAATGAAGGTTTATAACTTCACATTGTTCTACTGAATATTGACCAGACACAATAGGCCATATTCAGACCGCAGACATCTTGCCAGCAAGGTGTTACCTAGCTGACACCCATAGACAGCCCATTCATCCACACAGAGGATAATTCAAGCTTTCCCTACAGCTGCAATGTTGATGATTTTGACATTGTTTAATATAATTAGAGAGGACTTTTCTGTTTGGATGAAAGAGCTGTCTATGGGAAGTATCACCTAGGTGTCACGTTGCTGGCAAGATGGCTGCGGTCTCAATATGGCCAATAGCCACTATAGTTCCACATTCACTCCAGAGGGCCACTATAGTTCCACACTCGCTCCAGAGGGCCACTACAGTTCCACACTCGCTCCAGAGGGCCACTATAGTTCCACACTCGCTCCAGAGGGCCTCTATAGTTCCACACTCGCTCCAGAAGGCCACTACAGTTCCACACTCGCTCCAGAGGGCCACTACAGTTCCACACTCGCTCCAGAGGGCCACTATAGTTCCACACTCGCTCCAGAGGGCCACTATAGTTCCACACTCGCTCCAGAAGGCCACTACAGTTCCACACTCGCTCCAGAGGGCCACTACAGTTCCACACTCGCTCCAGAGGGCCACTATAGTTCCACACTCGCTCCAGAGGGCCACTACAGTTCCACACTAGCTCCAGAGGGCCACTACAGTTCCACACTCGCTACAGAGGGCCACTATAGTTCCACACTCGCTCCAGAGGGCCACTATAGTTCCACACTCGCTCCAGAGGGCCACTACAGTTCCACACTCGCTCCAGAGGGCCACTACAGTTCCACACTCGCTCCAGAGGGCCACTATAGTTCCACACTCGCTCCAGAGGGCCACTATAGTTCCACAGAGAGAATCGTGTAGACCAGGCCCATTGCAAGTTGCTGTAGGTTACTCTGTCATCAACCTAAAGCTATTCCAGCCTATCAAAATGGGCAGGGGTGAGGTGGGTTCTGAAATATGAAAATCTTGAATCAAGCAACATGAAAAGTGTCTGGGGTGAAACACAAAGGCCAGAGTTCTCATATGTCCCAGGAATACAATAGGTTCTAGGGAAAAAAATAGTATATATATGTATATACTGCATATTTTTATATATTTTCATGTGTGTGGCCTAGAGGGCATCTGAGCATGTGCTACACTATACCTCTTACACCATGTGTCCTTTGGGAAACCGGGCCAATATCAGTCACCAGAAGCAGAGACGTGTGTTTTCAATTAGTCTAACATGGTTAAAATGGATTTTCAAGTCACAATAGGATCAAATAGGATGTCGTAAGACTGAATGAATTTGCAACATAAAATGTCTGGGGTGAAACACCGAAGCCAGAGTAGATAAACTACCCCAGAAGTGTTTTAACACCTAACCATACTGGCTGGGTCAAAATGACCCTTCAGTATAAAATAAATAGTTTAACTATGAAATAAAAAACATAAAAAATTAAGAACTTTCTTCACAGGCGGATTGTATTAAAATACATGATCTTCAGCATAAATTCAGGGTCAACCGAAATCTCTCCCTCAACCATATTTGATTAATAGAATTCAGAAACATTATTTAACCATAAGCACTACTGGTGTTTTAATCAAACTGCACTAATTAATGAGTGATTTAATGTTAATATTGCTATCATTTCAGCCAACCTTGCTCAGCTGTCCAGCGTAGAAATTTGGCTGAATCAAAATGTGAGTCAAATGGACTCAACTGTCCAGCAACTGGCCAGAGAGAATGCAGGTAATTACCTTCACATTTAGAAAAAAATGTATGTATACCTACAATGAATAATGCGTGCGTGCGTGCATGCAGAGACGTAATGTTTTTATAATCGTCATGTCATTAACTTTTACTGCAAAAGAAAGGAGTTCCCTTTTAAACAGAAGTAGTTATTTTAGAGTTAACAGTGATTTAAGTTGCCTCGTCAGAAACTGATTTACCTTTCTTTGTGCTTGTCTTTTGTTGTTTTTTCTTAGCTAAGATTGATTTCAGCTATACATTTTCCGTTTAAAAAGCCATCCATGGCCCAACAACCCTCTAGGGGTCTAGACTGCTCTGATATTATTTTAAACACTGCCGACCCTAAACCATGGTCTATTAAAATAATTGGAATAAAAACATTTTGCCTAAGTCACTTACTGCAGAAGTAATTTGGCCTAAAAAAAGGTTATATATATATATATATATATATATATATTTTTTTTTAATATATTTTCATGTGTGCGGCCTAGAGGGCATCTGAGCATGTGCTACACCATACCTCTTACACCGTGTGTCCTTTGGAAAACCGGGCCAATATCAGTCACCAGAAGCAGAGACGTGTGATTTAAATTAGTCTGACATGGTTAAAATGGATTTTCAAGTCACAATAGGTTCATATAGGATGTCGTAAGACATGCATTTGCAACATAAAATGTCTGGGGTGAAACACCGAAGACAGAGTAGATAAACTACCCCAGAAGTGTTTTAACACCTAACCATACTGGCTGGGTCAAAATGACCCTTCAGTATAAAATAAATAGTTTAACTATGAAATAAAAAAACATAAAAAATTAAGAACTTTCTTCACAGGCGGATTGTATTAAAATACATGATCTTCAGCATAAATTCAGGGTCAACCGAAATCTCTCCCTCAACCATATTTGATTAATAGAATTCAGAAACATTATTTAACCATAAGCACTACTGGTGTTTTAATCAAACTGCACTAATTAATGAGTGATTTAATGTTAATATTGCTATAATTTCAGCCAACCTTGCTCAGCTGTCCAGCGTAGAAATTTGGCTGAATCAAAATGTGAGTCAAATGGACTCAACTGTCCAGCAACTGGCCAGAGAGAATGCAGGTAATTACCTTCACATTTAGAAAAAAATGTATGTATACCTACAATGAATAATGCGTGCGTGCGTGCGTGCAGAGACGTAATGTTTTTATAATCGTCATGTCATTAACTTTTACTGCAAAAGAAAGGAGTTCCCTTTTAAACAGAAGTAGTTATTTTAGAGTTAACAGTGATTTAAGTTGCCTCGTCAGAAACTGATTTACCTTTCTTTGTGCTTGTCTTTTGTTGTTTTTTCTTAGCTAAGATTGATTTCAGCTATACATTTTCCGTTTAAAAAGCCATCCATGGCCCAACAACCCTCTAGGGGTCTAGACTGCTCTGATATTATTTTAAACACTGCCGACCCTAAACCATGGTCTATTAAAATAATTGGAATAAAAACATTTTGCCTAAGTCACTTACTGCAGAAGTAATTTGGCCTAAAAAAAGGTTATATATATATATATATATATATATATATATATATACATATATATATATATATATATATATATATATATATATATATTATTTTTTTTAAATATATTTCCATGTGTGCGGCCTAGAGGGCATCTGAGCATGTGCTACACCATACCTCTTACACCATGTGTCCTTTGGAAAACCGGGCCAATATCAGTCACCAGAAGCAGAGACGTGTGATTTAAATTAGTCTGACATGGTTAAAATGGATTTTCAAGTCACAATAGGTTCATATAGGATGTCGTAAGACATGCATTTGCAACATAAAATGTCTGGGGTGAAACACCGAAGACAGAGTAGATAAACTACCCCAGAAGTGTTTTAACACCTAACCATACTGGCTGGGTCAAAATGACCCTTCAGTATAAAATAAATAGTTTAACTATGAAATAAAAAAACATAAAAAATTAAGAACTTTCTTCACAGGCGGATTGTATTAAAATACATGATCTTCAGCATAAATTCAGGGTCAACCGAAATCTCTCCCTCAACCATATTTGATTAATAGAATTCAGAAACATTATTTAACCATAAGCACTACTGGTGTTTTAATCAAACTGCACTAATTAATGAGTGATTTAATGTTAATATTGCTATAATTTCAGCCAACCTTGCTCAGCTGTCCAGCATAGAAATGAGGATGAATCACAGCGACAGTCAAGTGGAGCAACTGGCCAATAAGAATGACGGTAAATAACTTCACATGTTTCGCTGTTGTTGAAAAGTGTCTGTGATTATTTACATTCAATGGTTTTTCTTACAATTTAGGCATTTAGCAGATGCTCTTAATCCAGAGCGATTTTCAGTCAGCAAGAACAAAACATGTTAATACATAATATACATGAAACAGTCATTATGAATCATAATATACATAAAACAGTCATTATGAATCATAATATACATAAAACAGTCATTATTAATCATAATATACATAAAACAGTCATTATTAATCATAATATACATAAATCAGTCATTATGAATCATAATATACATAAAACATAGTCATTATGAATCATACGTAAGCTAAGAGCCAAACAGTGAATATCTATATAATGAACCTATGCATATATAGAGGGTATGCGCGTGACATCATCAAAACAGGGAACGCCTACTGAGTGCCTAAAAACTACTTTCTAGCCTCGACATCCAAACAGAAAAGTCCAATATGATTGCATTAAACAACGCTAAACAACATTACACTCACTTTGTCACTCGATTTGCCTTTCACGTTTTGCATGCTATACCCTCTATAGTGATATGTCTACATAAAATCATTTGGTAATCTAAGATCTATATAATCTAAGATCTATTTATATATATAATTGAAGTAGGTAATATGAGTTTGTTATATGAGTTTGAACCAACTTTCAACCTCATCTGAGTTTGTGGAGTTATTTTTGCATACATGAAGATAGATAATAAAGAATAAAGAATGTATAAAGAATGCATGAGGGTCAATTACAATTACAACTCTTCTATGCAACAATGAGTTAATCTGAGTTTATTTAAATCAATCTTGACATTATGTGCATCAATCAATTAAAACTACCCCAACAAGTAATAATAGTGACACAAGTTAAAACACTCTGTTTTCCCAAGAATGAGCTCTTACCTTCACTTTGGTATTCTTCATTCAACGTTAAGAAATATTGAAAACTATCTGTGACTGAAATACATCACCGGGAAAAGCAAATGATAGAAATAAAGTCAATGGCTAGGTTTCCCAAACGCATATGGCGTAAGACTTGTAGTGCCGCACATGCTCAGATGCCCACAGTATTACCATGGTCAGTACACCAGTTAATAGTAGTTTTGTGTCTGGGCAGGTGCCAAATCACCATGCACATTTATGTATGTGATTAATAAAACAAAATTAACTGCTAGAAGGTCCTACATTAACTTAATTAAGCAGTCACCGTCTCTGTGACATGATGTTCTTTCTAATTTTAGAGATCGACTACTATGCAAATCAAATAAATCTGTATACAAGATCATTTCAGAGAAGGAGGGAAATACTAAATGAATTGTTAACTACATCAAAATAAATTGCGGGGGCGAGTTGGTAAAGGGGCGAGCAGTCTCTCATTCGCTCATAGCATGTCTATGGTGGATTTATATGAAACAAAAGTCAATGGAGGGTATTGCATCTCTGGACAATCTAGAGTTGCAAATTGCGGCTAGGGGTTTTCATGATTCTGTCGATGGAGAGGGACACTATACAGCTGCATCTCAAAAGATTAGAATATTCATTTTATTAAATGTATTAATTATCTTCCATAATATAATTAAAAAAGTGAAACTTTCATATATTCTAGATTAATTGTGCATAAAGTGAAATATTTAAAACTTTGTTTTGTTTTCATCTTGATCATTCTGGCATACAGCTCGTGAAAATCAAAAAATACTACAACTTGTATCTCAAAATATTAGAGGTTGAGCCCAGATTTGCTTTGATAGCAGTTTTAAACTAATTTGTATTGTTGAATATATATATATATATATATCTGTGGGGTTCAGGTCAGGCTGGTCAGTTAAGCACAGTAATACCATGGTCAGTATACCAATTACTAGTAGTGTATATTACATCTGATTAAATTAGTGATGGTGTGACAAACGTTGGGTTTAGTGTTCTTCTAGGGTTAATAAACACTCAATTTATTGCTGCGTTTTTAAATGAAACTATTTAGTATTTATGATTGACTGCATTTTAATGTTCTGTTTGTTCTGTTTGTTCTGTTTTCAGCGAAGCGGACAGCCATGGAAGCCCGGCTGGCTGCAAGTGAAGAAGTGAATGAAGGTTTATAACTTCACATTGTTCTACTGAATATTGACCAGACACAATAGGCCATATTCAGACCGCAGACATCTTGCCAGCAAGGTGTTACCTAGCTGACACCCATAGACAGCCCATTCATCCACACAGAGGATAATTCAAGCTTTCCCTACAGCTGCAATGTTGATGATTTTGACATTGTTTAATATAATTAGAGAGGACTTTTCTGTTTGGATGAAAGAGCTGTCTATGGGAAGTATCACCTAGGTGTCACGTTGCTGGCAAGATGGCTGCGGTCTCAATATGGCCAATAGCCACTATAGTTCCACATTCACTCCAGAGGGCCACTATAGTTCCACACTCGCTCCAGAGGGCCACTACAGTTCCACACTCGCTCCAGAGGGCCACTACAGTTCCACACTCGCTCCAGAGGGCCACTATAGTTCCACACTCGCTCCAGAGGGCCTCTATAGTTCCACACTCGCTCCAGAAGGCCACTACAGTTCCACACTCGCTCCAGAGGGCCACTACAGTTCCACACTCGCTCCAGAGGGCCACTATAGTTCCACACTCGCTCCAGAGGGCCACTATAGTTCCACACTCGCTCCAGAAGGCCACTACAGTTCCACACTCGCTCCAGAGGGCCACTACAGTTCCACACTCGCTCCAGAGGGCCACTATAGTTCCACACTCGCTCCAGAGGGCCACTACAGTTCCACACTAGCTCCAGAGGGCCACTACAGTTCCACACTCGCTACAGAGGGCCACTATAGTTCCACACTCGCTCCAGAGGGCCACTATAGTTCCACACTCGCTCCAGAGGGCCACTACAGTTCCACACTCGCTCCAGAGGGCCACTACAGTTCCACACTCGCTCCAGAGGGCCACTATAGTTCCACACTCGCTCCAGAGGGCCACTATAGTTCCACAGAGAGAATCGTGTAGACCAGGCCCATTGCAAGTTGCTGTAGGTTACTCTGTCATCAACCTAAAGCTATTCCAGCCTATCAAAATGGGCAGGGGTGAGGTGGGTTCTGAAATATGAAAATCTTGAATCAAGCAACATGAAAAGTGTCTGGGGTGAAACACAAAGGCCAGAGTTCTCATATGTCCCAGGAATACAATAGGTTCTAGGGAAAAAAATAGTATATATATGTATATACTGCATATTTTTATATATTTTCATGTGTGTGGCCTAGAGGGCATCTGAGCATGTGCTACACTATACCTCTTACACCATGTGTCCTTTGGGAAACCGGGCCAATATCAGTCACCAGAAGCAGAGACGTGTGTTTTCAATTAGTCTAACATGGTTAAAATGGATTTTCAAGTCACAATAGGATCAAATAGGATGTCGTAAGACTGAATGAATTTGCAACATAAAATGTCTGGGGTGAAACACCGAAGCCAGAGTAGATAAACTACCCCAGAAGTGTTTTAACACCTAACCATACTGGCTGGGTCAAAATGACCCTTCAGTATAAAATAAATAGTTTAACTATGAAATAAAAAAACATAAAAAATTAAGAACTTTCTTCACAGGCGGATTGTATTAAAATACATGATCTTCAGCATAAATTCAGGGTCAACCGAAATCTCTCCCTCAACCATATTTGATTAATAGAATTCAGAAACATTATTTAACCATAAGCACTACTGGTGTTTTAATCAAACTGCACTAATTAATGAGTGATTTAATGTTAATATTGCTATCATTTCAGCCAACCTTGCTCAGCTGTCCAGCGTAGAAATTTGGCTGAATCAAAATGTGAGTCAAATGGACTCAACTGTCCAGCAACTGGCCAGAGAGAATGCAGGTAATTACCTTCACATTTAGAAAAAAATGTATGTATACCTACAATGAATAATGCGTGCGTGCGTGCATGCAGAGACGTAATGTTTTTATAATCGTCATGTCATTAACTTTTACTGCAAAATAAAGGAGTTCCCTTTTAAACAGAAGTAGTTATTTTAGAGTTAACAGTGATTTAAGTTGCCTCGTCAGAAACTGATTTACCTTTCTTTGTGCTTGTCTTTTGTTGTTTTTTCTTAGCTAAGATTGATTTCAGCTATACATTTTCCGTTTAAAAAGCCATCCATGGCCCAACAACCCTCTAGGGGTCTAGACTGTCCTGATATTATTTTAAACACTGCCGACCCTAAACCATGGTCTATTAAAATAATTGGAATAAAAACATTTTGCCTAAGTCACTTACTGCAGAAGTAATTTGGCCTAAAAAAAGGTTATATATATATATATATATATATATATATATATATTTTTTTAATATATTTTCATGTGTGCGGCCTAGAGGGCATCTGAGCATGTGCTACACCATACCTCTTACACCGTGTGTCCTTTGGAAAACCGGGCCAATATCAGTCACCAGAAGCAGAGACGTGTGATTTAAATTAGTCTGACATGGTTAAAATGGATTTTCAAGTCACAATAGGTTCATATAGGATGTCGTAAGACATGCATTTGCAACATAAAATGTCTGGGGTGAAACACCGAAGACAGAGTAGATAAACTACCCCAGAAGTGTTTTAACACCTAACCATACTGGCTGGGTCAAAATGACCCTTCAGTATAAAATAAATAGTTTAACTATGAAATAAAAAAACATAAAAAATTAAGAACTTTCTTCACAGGCGGATTGTATTAAAATACATGATCTTCAGCATAAATTCAGGGTCAACCGAAATCTCTCCCTCAACCATATTTGATTAATAGAATTCAGAAACATTATTTAACCATAAGCACTACTGGTGTTTTAATCAAACTGCACTAATTAATGAGTGATTTAATGTTAATATTGCTATAATTTCAGCCAACCTTGCTCAGCTGTCCAGCGTAGAAATTTGGCTGAATCAAAATGTGAGTCAAATGGACTCAACTGTCCAGCAACTGGCCAGAGAGAATGCAGGTAATTACCTTCACATTTAGAAAAAAATGTATGTATACCTACAATGAATAATGCGTGCGTGCGTGCGTGCAGAGACGTAATGTTTTTATAATCGTCATGTCATTAACTTTTACTGCAAAAGAAAGGAGTTCCCTTTTAAACAGAAGTAGTTATTTTAGAGTTAACAGTGATTTAAGTTGCCTCGTCAGAAACTGATTTACCTTTCTTTGTGCTTGTCTTTTGTTGTTTTTTCTTAGCTAAGATTGATTTCAGCTATACATTTTCCGTTTAAAAAGCCATCCATGGCCCAACAACCCTCTAGGGGTCTAGACTGCTCTGATATTATTTTAAACACTGCCGACCCTAAACCATGGTCTATTAAAATAATTGGAATAAAAACATTTTGCCTAAGTCACTTACTGCAGAAGTAATTTGGCCTAAAAAAAGGTTATATATATATATATATATATATATATATATATATACATATATATATATATATATATATATATATATATATATATATATTATTTTTTTTAAATATATTTCCATGTGTGCGGCCTAGAGGGCATCTGAGCATGTGCTACACCATACCTCTTACACCATGTGTCCTTTGGAAAACCGGGCCAATATCAGTCACCAGAAGCAGAGACGTGTGATTTAAATTAGTCTGACATGGTTAAAATGGATTTTCAAGTCACAATAGGTTCATATAGGATGTCGTAAGACATGCATTTGCAACATAAAATGTCTGGGGTGAAACACCGAAGACAGAGTAGATAAACTACCCCAGAAGTGTTTTAACACCTAACCATACTGGCTGGGTCAAAATGACCCTTCAGTATAAAATAAATAGTTTAACTATGAAATAAAAAAACATAAAAAATTAAGAACTTTCTTCACAGGCGGATTGTATTAAAATACATGATCTTCAGCATAAATTCAGGGTCAACCGAAATCTCTCCCTCAACCATATTTGATTAATAGAATTCAGAAACATTATTTAACCATAAGCACTACTGGTGTTTTAATCAAACTGCACTAATTAATGAGTGATTTAATGTTAATATTGCTATAATTTCAGCCAACCTTGCTCAGCTGTCCAGCGTAGAAATTTGGCTGAATCAAAATGTGAGTCAAATGGACTCAACTGTCCAGCAACTGGCCAGAGAGAATGCAGGTAATTACCTTCACATTTAGAAAAAAATGTATGTATACCTACAATGAATAATGCGTGCGTGCGTGCGTGCAGAGACGTAATGTTTTTATAATCGTCATGTCATTAACTTTTACTGCAAAAGAAAGGAGTTCCCTTTTAAACAGAAGTAGTTATTTTAGAGTTAACAGTGATTTAAGTTGCCTCGTCAGAAACTGATTTACCTTTCTTTGTGCTTGTCTTTTGTTGTTTTTTCTTAGCTAAGATTGATTTCAGCTATACATTTTCCGTTTAAAAAGCCATCCATGGCCCAGGCCGTGGCGTAACGGTCTGGGCACCTGACTGGTAATCCAGCAGTGTGCCGCGGGTTCGACTCCCGAGCCCGACACGGCCTTTACTGCATGTCATCCCCCCATCTCTCTCCCGTTTCCTGTCAGCCTACTGTCTGTCCCTTCAAAAATCAATAAAAGGCGTAAGCCGCAAAAAAAAAAAAAAAAAAAAAAAAAAAAAAAGCCATCCATGGCCCAACAACCCTCTAGGGGTCTAGACTGCTCTGATATTATTTTAAACACTGCCGACCCTAAACCATGGTCTATTAAAATAATTGGAATAAAAACATTTTGCCTAAGTCACTTACTGCAGAAGTAATTTGGCCTAAAAAAAGGTTATATATATATATATATATATATATATATATATATATATATATATATTTTTTAATATATTTTCATGTGTGCGGCCTAGAGGGCATCTGAGCATGTGCTACACCATACCTCTTACACCGTGTGTCCTTTGGAAAACCGGGCCAATATCAGTCACCAGAAGCAGAGACGTGTGATTTAAATTAGTCTGACATGGTTAAAATGGATTTTCAAGTCACAATAGGTTCATATAGGATGTCGTAAGACATGCATTTGCAACATAAAATGTCTGGGGTGAAACACCGAAGACAGAGTAGATAAACTACCCCAGAAGTGTTTTAACACCTAACCATACTGGCTGGGTCAAAATGACCCTTCAGTATAAAATAAATAGTTTAACTATGAAATAAAAAAACATAAAAAGTAAGAACTTTCTTCACAGGCGGATTGTATTAAAATACATGATCTTCAGCATAAATTCAGGGTCAACCGAAATCTCTCCCTCAACCATATTTGATTAATAGAATTCAGAAACATTATTTAACCATAAGCACTACTGGTGTTTTAATCAAACTGCACTAATTAATGAGTGATTTAATGTTAATATTGCTATCATTTCAGCCAACCTTGCTCAGCTGTCCAGCGTAGAAATTTGGCTGAATCAAAATGTGAGTCAAATGGACTCAACTGTCCAGCAACTGGCCAGAGAGAATGCAGGTAATTACCTTCACATTTAGAAAAAAATGTATGTATACCTACAATGAATAATGCGTGCGTGCGTGCGTGCAGAGACGTAATGTTTTTATAATCGTCATGTCATTAACTTTTACTGCAAAAGATAGGAGTTCCCTTTTAAACAGAAGTAGTTATTTTAGAGTTAACAGTGATTTAAGTTGCCTCGTCAGAAACTGATTTACCTTTCTTTGTGCTTGTCTTTTGTTGTTTTTTCTTAGCTAAGATTGATTTCAGCTATACATTTTCCGTTTAAAAAGCCATCCATGGCCCAACAACCCTCTAGGGGTCTAGACTGCTCTGATATTATTTTAAACACTGCCGACCCTAAACCATGGTCTATTAAAATAATTGGAATAAAAACATTTTGCCTAAGTCACTTACTGCAGAAGTAATTTGGCCTAAAAAAAGGTTATATATATATATATATATATATATATATATATATACATATATATATATATATATATATATATACATATATATATATATATATATATATATATATATATATATATATATATATATATATTATTTTTTTTAAATATATTTCCATGTGTGCGGCCTAGAGGGCATCTGAGCATGTGCTACACCATACCTCTTACACCATGTGTCCTTTGGAAAACCGGGCCAATATCAGTCACCAGAAGCAGAGACGTGTGATTTAAATTAGTCTGACATGGTTAAAATGGATTTTCAAGTCACAATAGGTTCATATAGGATGTCGTAAGACATGCATTTGCAACATAAAATGTCTGGGGTGAAACACCGAAGACAGAGTAGATAAACTACCCCAGAAGTGTTTTAACACCTAACCATACTGGCTGGGTCAAAATGACCCTTCAGTATAAAATAAATAGTTTAACTATGAAATAAAAAAACATAAAAAATTAAGAACTTTCTTCACAGGCGGATTGTATTAAAATACATGATCTTCAGCATAAATTCAGGGTCAACCGAAATCTCTCCCTCAACCATATTTGATTAATAGAATTCAGAAACATTATTTAACCATAAGCACTACTGGTGTTTTAATCAAACTGCACTAATTAATGAGTGATTTAATGTTAATATTGCTATAATTTCAGCCAACCTTGCTCAGCTGTCCAGCGTAGAAATTTGGCTGAATCAAAATGTGAGTCAAATGGACTCAACTGTCCAGCAACTGGCCAGAGAGAATGCAGGTAATTACCTTCACATTTAGAAAAAAATGTATGTATACCTACAATGAATAATGCGTGCGTGCGTGCGTGCAGAGACGTAATGTTTTTATAATCGTCATGTCATTAACTTTTACTGCAAAAGAAAGGAGTTCCCTTTTAAACAGAAGTAGTTATTTTAGAGTTAACAGTGATTTAAGTTGCCTCGTCAGAAACTGATTTACCTTTCTTTGTGCTTGTCTTTTGTTGTTTTTTCTTAGCTAAGATTGATTTCAGCTATACATTTTCCGTTTAAAAAGCCATCCATGGCCCAGGCCGTGGCGTAACGGTCTGGGCACCTGACTGGTAATCCAGTCGCAGTGTGCCGCGGGTTCGACTCCCGAGCCCGACACGGCCTTTACTGCATGTCATCCCCCCATCTCTCTCCCGTTTCCTGTCAGCCTACTGTCTGTCCCTTCAAAAATCAATAAAAGGCGTAAGCCGCAAAAAAAAAAAAAAAAAAGCCATCCATGGCCCAACAACCCTCTAGGGGTCTAGACTGCTCTGATATTATTTTAAACACTGCCGACCCTAAACCATGGTCTATTAAAATAATTGGAATAAAAACATTTTGCCTAAGTCACTTACTGCAGAAGTAATTTGGCCTAAAAAAAGGTTATATATATATATATATATATATATATATATCTTTTTTTTTAATATATTTTCATGTGTGCGGCCTAGAGGGCATCTGAGCATGTGCTACACCATACCTCTTACACCGTGTGTCCTTTGGAAAACCGGGCCAATATCAGTCACCAGAAGCAGAGACGTGTGATTTAAATTAGTCTGACATGGTTAAAATGGATTTTCAAGTCACAATAGGTTCATATAGGATGTCGTAAGACATGCATTTGCAACATAAAATGTCTGGGGTGAAACACCGAAGACAGAGTAGATAAACTACCCCAGAAGTGTTTTAACACCTAACCATACTGGCTGGGTCAAAATGACCCTTCAGTATAAAATAAATAGTTTAACTATGAAATAAAAAAACATAAAAAGTAAGAACTTTCTTCACAGGCGGATTGTATTAAAATACATGATCTTCAGCATAAATTCAGGGTCAACCGAAATCTCTCCCTCAACCATATTTGATTAATAGAATTCAGAAACATTATTTAACCATAAGCACTACTGGTGTTTTAATCAAACTGCACTAATTAATGAGTGATTTAATGTTAATATTGCTATCATTTCAGCCAACCTTGCTCAGCTGTCCAGCGTAGAAATTTGGCTGAATCAAAATGTGAGTCAAATGGACTCAACTGTCCAGCAACTGGCCAGAGAGAATGCAGGTAATTACCTTCACATTTAGAAAAAAATGTATGTATACCTACAATGAATAATGCGTGCGTGCGTGCGTGCAGAGACGTAATGTTTTTATAATCGTCATGTCATTAACTTTTACTGCAAAAGAAAGGAGTTCCCTTTTAAACAGAAGTAGTTATTTTAGAGTTAACAGTGATTTAAGTTGCCTCGTCAGAAACTGATTTACCTTTCTTTGTGCTTGTCTTTTGTTGTTTTTTCTTAGCTAAGATTGATTTCAGCTATACATTTTCCGTTTAAAAAGCCATCCATGGCCCAACAACCCTCTAGGGGTCTAGACTGCTCTGATATTATTTTAAACACTGCCGACCCTAAACCATGGTCTATTAAAATAATTGGAATAAAAACATTTTGCCTAAGTCACTTACTGCAGAAGTAATTTGGCCTAAAAAAAGGTTATATATATATATATATATATATATATATATATATATATATATATATATATATTTTTTTTTTCATGTGTGCGGCCTAGAGGGCATCTGAGCATGTCCTACACCATACCTCTTACACCGTGTGTCCTTTGGAAAACCGGGCCAATATCAGTCACCAGAAGCAGAGACGTGTGATTTAAATTAGTCTGACATGGTTAAAATGGATTTTCAAGTCACAATAGGTTCATATAGGATGTCGTAAGACATGCATTTGCAACATAAAATGTCTGGGGTGAAACACCGAAGACAGAGTAGATAAACTACCCCAGAAGTGTTTTAACACCTAACCATACTGGCTGGGTCAAAATGACCCTTCAGTATAAAATAAATAGTTTAACTATGAAATAAAAAAACATAAAAAATTAAGAACTTTCTTCACAGGCGGATTGTATTAAAATACATGATCTTCAGCATAAATTCAGGGTCAACCGAAATCTCTCCCTCAACCATATTTGATTAATAGAATTCAGAAACATTATTTAACCATAAGCACTACTGGTGTTTTAATCAAACTGCACTAATTAATGAGTGATTTAATGTTAATATTGCTATCATTTCAGCCAACCTTGCTCAGCTGTCCAGCGTAGAAATTTGGCTGAATCAAAATGTGAGTCAAATGGACTCAACTGTCCAGCAACTGGCCAGAGAGAATGCAGGTAATTACCTTCACATTTAGAAAAAAATGTACGTATACCTACAATGAATAATGCGTGCGTGCGTGCGTGCAGAGACGTAATGTTTTTATAATCGTCATGTCATTAACTTTTACTGCAAAAGAAAGGAGTTCCCTTTTAAACAGAAGTAGTTATTTTAGAGTTAACAGTGATTTAAGTTGCCTCGTCAGAAACTGATTTACCTTTCTTTGTGCTTGTCTTTTGTTGTTTTTTCTTAGCTAAGATTGATTTCAGCTATACATTTTCCGTTTAAAAAGCCATCCATGGCCCAACAACCCTCTAGGGGTCTAGACTGCTCTGATATTATTTTAAACACTGCCGACCCTAAACCATGGTCTATTAAAATAATTGGAATAAAAACATTTTGCCTAAGTCACTTACTGCAGAAGTAATTTGGCCTAAAAAAAGGTTATATATATATATATATATATATATATATAGTTATATATATATATATATATATATATATATATATATTTTTTTTTAATATATTTTCATGTGTGCGGCCTAGAGGGCATCTGAGCATGTGCTACACCATACCTCTTACACCATGTGTCCTTTGGAAAACCGGGCCAATATCAGTCACCAGAAGCAGAGACGTGTGATTTAAATTAGTCTGACATGGTTAAAATGGATTTTCAAGTCACAATAGGTTCATATAGGATGTCGTAAGACATGCATTTGCAACATAAAATGTCTGGGGTGAAACACCGAAGACAGAGTAGATAAACTACCCCAGAAGTGTTTTAACACCTAACCATACTGGCTGGGTCAAAATGACCCTTCAGTATAAAATAAATAGTTTAACTATGAAATAAAAAAACATAAAAAATTACGAACTTTCTTCACAGGCGGATTGTATTAAAATACATGATCTTCAGCATAAATTCAGGGTCAACCGAAATCTCTCCCTCAACCATATTTGATTAATAGAATTCAGAAACATTATTTAACCATAAGCACTACTGGTGTTTTAATCAAACTGCACTAATTAATGAGTGATTTAATGTTAATATTGCTATCATTTCAGCCAACCTTGCTCAGCTTTCCAGCGTAGAAATTTGGCTGAATCAAAATGTGAGTCGAATGGACTCAACTGTCCAGCAACTGGCCAGAGAGAATGCAGGTAATTACCTTCACATTTAGAAAAGAAAAAGATGTACCTACAATGAATACTGCGTGGACTCAGAGATTGAGTAGAGGTGGACTCAGGTGTAGGAGCCGGTTGGAGCCAATGGCTGCGCTGACGGATCTATAGGGAGGGAATAGGCACAAAAACAGACCTGTAGGACTACGGCCGTAACACACCCTTTTCCCTGAACACCTTCTTAGCCTACTATGACAAAACTAGTCACAACCCAGGGCACGGAAGGACACGACACAGGCAGTTGTTCTCAAGTAGGCTGTTTATTCCTCCTAAGCCAGGGAATTGGTCATCAAACACTGTCTCCGTCATTAACA
The DNA here is from genome assembly GCF_964188405.1 of Protomyctophum parallelum. NCBI lineage: Eukaryota > Metazoa > Chordata > Actinopteri > Myctophiformes > Myctophidae > Protomyctophum > Protomyctophum parallelum. The sequence continues at coordinate 46,127,888 of NC_139705.1, read as the reverse complement.
GGAGCCTAAACTAAAGTGTAACAAGTCACATTGTCCTCAATGTGAATCCTATAACATGAACTAAACAGTCACCGTGTGACATTAAACATCCAATTATAACAGGCAGGAATGCGGAGTATTGTGTGGCTCTGTCTGGACCCAGCCTCTCACTGCAACAGAGAACACATTAAAGCACATTAGCTTCCTTATATACACAGCAGCTGTCCTTCATTTAATTGACACAATCTGCTGCAGGTGCGCCTGCCTGAGCTGGCAAAGCAAGCCCTGTCACCCCACTCACAGACGCCTTGATCCCGCCCCCTGCCACACCTACATACTGTCCTACACAGCAGGTTGAAACCTTAGCCTACGTACTGCTGTCCTACACAGCAGGTTGAAAACCTTAGCCTACGTACTACTGTCCTACACCACAGGTTGAAAACCTTCTTAGCCTACGTACTACTGTCCTACACAGCAGGTTGAAAACCTTCTTAGCCTACGTACTACTGTCCTACACAGCAGGTTGAAAACCTTCTTAGCCTACGTACTACTGTCCCACACAGAAGGTTGAAACCTTTGCCTACGTACTACTGTCCCACACAGCAGGTTGAAACCTTAGCCTACGTACTGCTGTCCTACACCACAGTTTGAAAACCTTCTTAGCCTACGTACTGCTGTCCTACACAGCAGGTTGAAACCTTAGCCTACGTACTACTGTCCTACACCGCAGGTTGAAAACCTTCTTAGCCTACGTACTACTGTCCCACACAGCAGGTTGAAACCTTTGCCTACGTACTACTGTCCTACACCGCAGGTTGAAAACCTTAGCCTACGTACTGCTGTCCTACACCACAGGTTGAAAACCTTAGCCTACGTACTACTGTCCTACACAGCAGGTTGAAAACCTGCTATGTTCCCCATTTAGCAATAAAATTCTATGTAACCCGTTTTCCTCTAAAAAAGGTTCTATATGGTGGTATAGACTAGACTAGAGCAGTGGTTTTCAACACTGAGTCCATTATTGTCTCCACCAGGCCGAAGGCATGTGGAGAGTGTATGTTTTATTGTCTCCACCAGGCCGAAGGCATGTGGAGAGTGTATGTTTTATTGTCTCCACCAGGCCGAAGGCATGTGGAGAGTGTATGTTTTATTGTCTCCACCAGGCCGAAGGCATGTGGAGAGTGTGTGTTTTAATGTCTCCACCAGGCCGAAGGTATGTGAAGAGTGTATGTTTTATTGTCTCCACCAGGCCGAAGGCATGTGGAGAGTGTAGGTTTTAATGTCTCCACCAGGCCGAAGGCATGTGGAGAGTGTATGTTTTATTGTCTCCACCAGGCCGAAGGCATGTGGAGAGTGTATGTTTTATTGTCTCCACCAGGCCGAAGGCATGTGGAGAGTGTATGTTTTATTGTCTCCACCAGGCCGAAGGCATGTGGAGAGTGTATGTTTTATTGTCTCCACCAGGCCGAAGGCATGTGGAGAGTGTGTGTTTTAATGTCTCCACCAGGCCGAAGGTATGTGAAGAGTGTATGTTTTAATGTCTCCACCAGGCCGAAGGCATGTGGAGAGTGTATGTTTTATTGTCTCCACCAGGCCGAAGGCATGTGAAGAGTGTATGTTTTATTGTCTCCACCAGGCCGAAGGCATGTGCAGAGTATGTTTTATTGTCTCCACCAGGCCGAAGGCATGTGGAGAGTGTATGTTTTATTGTCTCCACCAGGCTGAAGGCTGTGGATAGTGTATGTTTTATTGTCTCCACCAGGCCGAAGGCATGTGAAGAGTGTATGTTTTAATGTCTCCACCAGGCCGAAGGCATGTGGAGAGTGTATGTTTTATTGTCTCCACCAGGCCGAAGGCATGTGGAGAGTGTATGTTTTATTGTCTCCACCAGGTGGTGGTCCAAATGGTTGATTTTGCCTTTTTTCTTTCTGTCAAATTTAAAAAATAGACTCACATTGTGTTGTCGGCTATATTCATTCATATATGGGCCGGGGATAGCTCTGGTCCATAGCTCTAATGCGTTGCATTAGAGCTATGTTACTCTCAACTTCCGCCGCTCGCATTAATGCAGACCAGCCTCTCCTCTTTAGCGTAAATACAAAGAACGCTTTTGCTACTCACCAAAACAAAGGCGAGTTGTGTCATTAGAAAGCCTACTTTCCTTAGTGGACGCACTCTGAGCCCCCCACCACATGTATAAACTGTACTTTTTGGCCAAAAGGGGATTTGAGAACTGTAGTATAGAGAACTGCCCCATAGAGAATATTGTTCCTCCGGTGAAAGAAAATCCCTTTCTGGCCAAAAAGTACAGTTTATACATGTGGTGGGGGGCTCAGAGTGCGTCCACTAAGGAAAGTAGGCTTTCTAATGACACAACTCGCCTTTGTTTTGGTGAGTATCAAAAACGTTATTTTTATTTACGCTAAAGAGGAGAGGCTGGTCTGCATTCATGCGAGCGGCGGAAGTTGAGAGTAACATAGCTCTAAATGAAACGCATTAGAGCTATGGACCAGAGCTAGGCCGGGGGCATTCCCATGTATGGGGATTATAAGCTACTATAATTCAGATGGGAGTTAATTAAAGTGGGTTATGTTTGGAATTGTAACAGCTGAAATCAATTAAAGGAGCCTTTTCTGCTTACCTAATCATTAAAGGACCACTTCACCACTTTTCAACCTATCTTCATATAATAGGTCCTCACTAATAATCATGTTAAAATGGCACGATTTATTTCTACTCAGTCTGTGTCTCATAGGAGGGCTGTGGGCAGTTTAGAAACAGTCTTCCAGTGACATCATCATTAGGCAGATTTTTTTTTAAACAAGATTTTTTTACAAAAATGTTTAGATTTTCATTATCGTGAAAACGATGGCTTCCATTTTTGCAGTGCAACTTTTCAGGACTAGAAAGCCTGCAGTTTCTATTAGCTTGTATTCCCCATTGATGATGTCACTGGAAGACGGTTTCTAAACTGCCCACAGCCCTCCTGAGTAGAAAAACATTGCGCCATGTTTTTATGATTATTAGTGAGGACCTATTATATGAAGATAGGTTGAAAAGTGGTGAAGTGGTCCTTTAAGGGAACACTCCTGCCTACCAGTGACATCATTGTCCCCCTGACAATGATGTCACTGGTGAGCAGGAGTGAATGTGAAGAGCAACCAGGAGTGAAGGACTCCTGTGACCTCGCTGGTTTGGAAAACCAGGAGTGAAGGACTCCTGTGACCTCGCTGGTTTGGAAAACCAGGAGTGAAGGACTCCTGTGACCTCGCTGGTTTGGAAAACCAGGAGTGAAGGACTCCTGTGACCTCGCTGGTTTGGAAAACCAGGAGTGAAGGACTCCTGTGACCTCGCTGGTTTGGAAAACCAGGAGTGAAGGACTCCTGTGACCTCGCTGGTTTGGAAAACCAGGAGTGAAGGACTCCTGTGACCTCGCTGGTTTGGAAAACCAGGAGTGAAGGACTCCTGTGACCTCGCTGGTTTGGAAAACCAGGAGTGAAGGACTCCTGTGACCTCGCTGGTTTGGAAAACCAGGAGTGAAGGACTCCTGTGACCTCGCTGGTTTGGAAAACCAGGAGTGAAGGACTCCTGTGACCTCGCTGGTTTGGAAAACCAGGAGTGAAGGACTCCTGTGACCTCGCTGGTTTGGAAAACCAGGAGTGAAGGACTCCTGTGACCTGCTGGTTTGGAAAACCAGGAGTGAAGGACTCCTGTGACCTCGCTGGTTTGGAAAACCAGGAGTGAAGGACTCCTGTGACCTCGCTGGTTTGGAAAACCAGGAGTGAAGGACTCCTGTGACCTCGCTGGTTTGGAAAACCAGGAGTGAAGGACTCCTGTGACCTGCTGGTTTGGAAAACCAGGAGTGAAGGACTCCTGTGACCTCGCTGGTTTGGAAAACCAGGAGCTGAAGTGGGACTGGAGGTGTTGAGTCAAAACTCAGGAGTAGGCGTCTTCCATAATGTGGCCAACACTACACTTCCCAGAGTGCAGCAGCAAAATGACTGCTGCTAATTAGGAGCACCTGAAGGGTTTAAAATGCCACACAAACAAACAGAAACCAGAGAGAAGAAGCTCCAATTTATTGAATAAATTCTGAATCAAATTCTTATTAGGACTCTTATTAGGCCTCCTGTGTGATATAGCTGAATATGGGTAGGCCGGAAGTCTGCTCTACTGTATTTTAACATTAAGTTATAATGGTGGTGAAGTCTGCTCTACTGTATTTTAACATTAAGTTATAATGGTGGTGAAGTCTGCTCTACTGTATTTTAACATTAAGTTATAATGGTGGTGAAGTCTGCTCTACTGTATTTTAACATTAAGTTATAATGGTGGTGAAGTCTGCTCTACTGTATTTTAACATTAAGTTATAATGGTGGTGCCTTGAGAGGTAGTACTTGGTTTACAAGTGGCTCGGGAGCCACATGCGGCCTGCAGGTTAATATCGGAATACTGATACTGGCTATTATTGATTTCAGCTGTTAGAATTGCAAACATGACCCACTTTAACTTCCGTCTAAATTAGTACATGGGAATTAAGGATTATATGAATATAGCCGAGAACGTGTGTGTGTGAGCGGGGAACATAGAACCTTTATTTAGAGGAAAATGGGGAACATACTGTAGAACCTTTATAGCTAAATGAGGAACATAGAACCCTGGGAACCCTTGGGGCACGGTGGCACAGTTGGTAGTGCTGTCGCCTCACAGCTAGAAGGTCCTGGGTTCGATTCCCGCTGGGGACGCTGTGGGGACTGGCGGCGTGTTTCCTCCTCCGCGTCATCAGTGCCCATACCCGAGGCACTGATATCTACAAGATCATAGAATGAGCTGCCCCCCCTCGCTATCTCTCATTCTCTCTCTCTCTCTCCCTCTCTTTTAGCTCTCTCCCTCTCTCTCTCTCTCTCTCTCTCTCTCTCTCTCTCTCTCTGTAATGTAATTAATAATCTAATGAATGTTTTTATAATCATATGAATAATGTGATAATCTCTTGTGTTGACAGACCAACCAAAGGTGGCCTTCGGTGCTTATTATTTGGGTAATGGATGGATTGGACCATATAGTTCTCACACCACTCTGGTTTATCAGAGAGTTCACACCAACATCGGCAACGCCTACAATCCATCTACAGGTAGGTGGTGATTAACTTCATTATGCTAATGAGATTTACATTAAGTGATTAAGGTGATTAATGTGCTTTATGACCCTTGACCTGTGTGTGTGTGTGTGTGTGTGTGTGTGTGTGTGAGAGTGTGCGTGTGTGAACATGACCCCAACATGACCCCTGCGTGTGTGTGTGTGTGTGTGTGTGTGTGTGTGTGTGCGTGTGCGTGTGCGAACATGACCCCAACATGACGTGTGTGTGTGTGTGTGTGTGTGTGTGTGTGTGTGTGTGTGTGTGTGCGAACATGACCCCAACATGACGTGTGTGTGTGTGTGTGTGTGTGTGTGTGTGTGTGTGTGTGTGTGTGTGTGTGCGAACATGACCCCAACATGACGTGTGTGTGTGTGTGTGTGTGCGAACATGACCCCAACATGGTGTGTGTGTGTGTGTGTGTGTGTGTGCGAACATGACCCCAACATGACGTGTGTGTGTGTGTGTGTGTGAACATGACCCCAACATGACCCCTGCGTGTGTGTGTGTGTGTGTGTGCGTGAACATGACCCCAACATGACCCCTGCGTGTGTGTGTGTGTGTGTGTGTGTGTGTGTGTGTGTGTGTGTGTGTGTGTGTGTGTGTGTGTGTGTGTGTGTGTGTGTGTGTGTGTGTGTGTGTGTGTGTGTGTGTGTGTGTGTGTGTGTGTGCGTGAACATGACCCCAACATGACCCCTGCGTGTGCGTGCCTGCGTGCGTCCGTCCGTGCGTGCGAACATGACCCCAAAATGACCCCTGCGTGTGTGTGTGTGTGCGAACATGAGTCCAACATGACCCCTGTGTGTGTGTGTGTGTGTGTGTGTGTGTGTGTGTGCGTGCGTGCGAACATGAGTCCAACATGACCCCAACATGACCCCTGTGAGTGTGTGTGTGTGTGTGTGTGTGTGTGTGTGTGTGTGTGAACATGCCCCCAAAATGACCCCTGTGTGTGTGTGTGTGTGTGTGTGCGCGTGCGTGTTTGCGAACGAGAGCCCAACATGACCTCTGTGTGTGTGTGTGTGTGCGTGTGTGTGTGTGTGTGTGTGTGTGCGTGTGTGAACATGACCCCAACATGACCCCTGCGTGTGCGTGCGTGTGTGTGTGTGTGTGTGTGTGTGTGTGTGTGCGTGTGAACATGACCCCAACATGACCCCTGCGTGTGCGTGCGTGTGGACATGACCCCAACATGACCCCAACATGACCCCTGCGTGTGCGTGCGTGTGGACATGACCCCAACATGACCCCAACATGACCCCTGTGTGTTGCAGGCTTTTTTCACGCTCCATCCAGAGGCGTTTATTACTTCAGATTCACTGCAGCTACCTGGGGAACATCACACACTCCATCACAGGATATGCAGATCTACATGTATAAAAATAATCAGCAACTCATTAGTAACTATGGACAAAATAATCATGACCACATGGAATACATGTCTAATGCAGTGGTGCTGGAGATGGAGCAGGGAGACACAGTAGACATGAGGTTACCTGGTTATAGTTCCTTCAGGCTCTATGATGACTCATCCAACCACAACACCTTCAGTGGTTTCCTGCTCTATCCTCTGTAACACTGATGGAGACTCACTGAGTACATTTACTCACATACTCTATCCTCTGTAACACTGATGGAGACTCACTGAGTAAATTTACTCACATACTCTATGCTCTGTAACACTGATGGAGACTCACTGAGTACATTTACTCAAAATACTCTATCCTCTGTAACACTGATGGAGACTCACTGAGTACATTTACTCACATACTCTATCCTCTGTAACACTGATGGAGACTCACTGAGTACATTTACTCACATACTCTATGCTCTGTAACACTGATGGAGACTCACTGAGTACATTTACTCACATACTCTATGCTCTGTAACACTGATGGAGACTCACTGAGTACATTTACTCAAAATACTCTATCCTTTGTAACATGCATTAACCATTTAAGCACAATTTACTACTTTGTTTCTTCCAAAACTGCAGATCTACAAGCTCACAATGTGCTGCAATGCACCATGCTATGATCTTGTGAATCTGCTATTTGTGAAAGATTTTGACAGAAAGTGAAATAGTACATAATGAGTACTGTATGTTTTTATCACAATACTGTTGTACTTTTACAGGCCTGTATTCTGTAGCAGAGTATTTCTACATGGTGGTTATACTTACAGGTCATTGTGGATAAGAGTATAAACGTCTAATATTGTAACTATTACTTTTACTCCAGTATACAAATGTGAGTACTTCTTCCTCCACTGGTCCTGCTAGCGTTACATTAAATTGACACTTCACCAGAGGGAGTGCAACAAACCATGTACAACCCAGATTCGGCACAAACAAGGGACTAAATTCTTTTCACTCCTATGCCACCAAAATGTGGAACGCCCTACCAACAGTCATTAAGACATGTGAATCCCTTGACTCCTTCAAAACCGCTCTCAAAGGGCACCTACGGATGGCTGCAATTCGAAACTGGCCTCTGTAAAATCTGAATCCCCCCCACCCCCCCACCCCATTTCCCTCACTGTATATTGTATATTTTCCCAGTGCTTGTATATTTTCCCTTTTTTGCTTCCCATATGATGAATTCCTGTTCTGTTCTTTAGCTACATAGAAATGTCTATTTGTATGTCTCTAAATGGTTGTATGTCTTTAAATGTTTTGATGAATTGAACAATGTGGACCCTGTTGTAAACAAGTGTAATGCTTAATTGGGTCGTCCACTCACAGTTGACAGTCTTTGTATTGAGTTTGTGCTTAAAATGTACTGTAAATTCTACAAACTGTTAATAAATATTTCAATCAATCAATCAATCCCTTTTGTTACCAGATCTTATTGTAATGATGTTTGGGAGACTAGAAACACCGTCCTGGGGTTTCTATGTGGTAATAATGATGAGTTTTTACTAGATATTTTAGTATTTCATAATGATGATGTCATGGACACTGAGCTCACTACCTTCCTGCACTACAATTCCCATAATGCTTTGGTGCACTGCTCCTCCTTGTGGATAGGGGGAGGTGCTGTCTTACTGAGACAACATGTAGTCCAGGAAGGGAGTGAGCCCAGTGTCCATGACATCACGGACACTTTGAAATACTAAAATATCTAAAAATACATTTTATTAATTATTACCCACATAACCCCCCCCCCCCCCCCCCCCAGGAAAATGTTTCTTGTCTCCCAAACATAATTCAAATAAAGATCTGGTTATATGGTAATAAAATAAGGTGAAGTGTCCCTTTAACTCATTTACCTCCAACACTGCCATCTAGTGGTTGAAAAGGAACTCACAGATCGCCAGCCGTTCACTTCAACATTAGAGCATCTTAATTTGAAAAGCGGTTTTAGCAGGAAACTGAGAGACAGGAAGTGAAAAACCGCTATGTAAGATGTCCCGCGAAAGTTTTTGAATTTAATACCAAACGAGTCACCCATTTACCAACACCCCCCTCCCCCTAAAGTAACCTATGGAAATTATGCTTAAATGGTTAAACCTAACCTTATTCCTAACCTTAACCTCAGTAAAACTATGTCTAAACCTAACCTTATTCCTAACCTTAACCTCAGTGAAACTATGTCTAAACCTAACTTCATTCCTAACCTTAACCTCAGTAAAACTATGTCTAAACCTAACCTTAACCTCAGTAAAACTATGTCTAAACCTAACCTTATTCCTAACCTTAACCTCAGTAAAACTGTCTAAACCTAACCTTATTCCTAACCTTATCCTCAGTAAAACTATGTCTAAACCTAACCTTATTCCGAACCTTAACCTCAGTAAAACTATGTCTAAACCTAACCTTAACCTCAGTAAAACTATGTCTAAACCTAACCTTATTCCTAACCTTAACCTCAGTAAAACTATGTCTAAACCTAACCTTATTCCTAACCTTAACCTCAGTAAAACTATGTCTAAACCTAACCTTATTCCTAACCTTATCCTCAGTAAAACTATGTCTAAACCTAACCTTTTTCCTAACCTTAACCTCAGTAAAACTATGTCTAAACCTAACCTTATTCCTAAACTTAACCTCAGAACTTAACCTCAGTAAAACTATGTCTAAACCTAACTTTATTCCTAACCTTAACCTCAGTAGAACTATGTCTAAACCTAACCTTATTCCTAACCTTAACCTCAGTAAAACTATGTCTAAACCTAACCTTATTCCTAAACTTAACCTCAGTAAAACTATGTCTAAACCTAACCTTATCCTCAGTAAAACTATGTCTAAACCTAACCTTATTCCTAACCTTAACCTCAGTAAAACTATGTCTAAACCTAACTTTATTCCTAACCTTAACCTCAGTAAAACTATGTCTAAACCTAACCTTATCCTCAGTAAAACTATGTCTAAACCTAACCTTATTCCTAACCTTATCCTCAGTAAAACTATGTCTAAACCTAACCTTATTCCTAACCTTAACCTCAGTAAAACAAATAAAGAATAGAAGAACCACGGCACAGAGCGGTCGAGGGGCGTACCGTACCGTACCATACTGTACCGTACCGTACCGTACCGCACTGCACCCGTACCGTACCGTACCATGGGATGGAGCTCGATAACCGATACCCGAAACAATCCGATAACAAGCTTATTGAGTACCCGGTATCAATAAGCTTTGGGCTTATCCAGTACATGTTATCGATAAGCTTTGGGCTTATTGAGTATACCCATTATCAATAATCTTTGGGCTTATCAAGCCTGTTATGGAGCATGTTACGGCCCATGACGTCATGTTTAAACAATCAAGACAAGAGGCGATCAAAAAATACATTTAATCATCCACGCTGGCACAAACATGTTGGTCTAAAAGTGTATTGATACCTGCCGACCAGCGCTGTCCAGGTGAACAACATTACACTTTTAAAGTGACATATTAACCAGTTAACAGTTTATTTAATATTATTATTTTGGTAAGAAGGTCAATTGCCTTCCGTCTGTTAGAAAAGTACTGTATGTGAAGGCCCTTAGTAAAATATACTGGTTCTGTTTAGAATGTCATCGTCTCCTGTCTTTCCACAAAATAATAGAAAATGCTCGACAGTGGTCTCGATAAGAACCCGGCTTGATAATTCTGATCGATAAGGTGATCGTTATCTATACAAATGAACGATATCTATCTATATATATATATATACATATATATATATATATAGAGAGAGAGAGAGAGAGAGAGAGAGAGAGAGAGAGAGAGCTTTTCATATCATGAGAACGATGGCTTCCATTTTCGTATTGCAACTTTCCAGGAATAGAAAGTCTGCCGTTTTTATTAGCTTGTATTCCCCATCGATGATGTCACTGGTCGTGAAGACCAATTATATGAAGGTCATTTGAAAAGTGGTGAAGTGGTCCTTTTAAAAGCTACAATAAAATCGTTAAAATGAATGAATAGGAATGTTCCTTAAAGTGTCCCGGCACTAAGGTGACTTGTCAGAGATGGTTAATCCTCCTTAAAAGGAGGATTCCCCGCCTGATGGAGGGGAAAGGAACTGGTTGGAATAACGTGTTCCTTCCACGCGCTACGTCCAACCAGGGAAACTCCCCCCTGTCAGGTGTAAAGGAGCAACTTGGACACTCAGGCATGAAGGAAGCATGAGTTCAAGTCCGTTGCTCTCCCCTTGTCCCCCATATATACTAGGTTGGTGGAGGGTGTGTAGAGCCCAAGATCACATTAGATGATTGACACAGGGGTGAAAAATGGGTTACAAAATCGTGGGATCAAAAATATATTTAAAAAAAAAGGATTTTAAAGATGAGATCATGAGTTTAAATCAATGGATTAATTGTTATGATTAAACAAAACTGCTTTGATAAACATTTTACAAGTACATGTAGTTGGTAATGGCTTTTAATCATTTACATTATGAATGGAGTGAAGAATTGAAGTGAAGAATAACATGTTCACTGTGTTGTGTTATTGTGTAAGGGTTATTGTTCTCTGTGTTGTGTTATTGTGTAAGGTTTGATGGACAGAGAAGGTGGACCTGAGACCTATATAGACCTATGGAGACATAGACCTATAGAGACCTAGACCTATAGAGACCTATAGAGACCTAGACCTATAGAGACCTAGACCTATAGAGACCTATAGAGACCTAGACCTATATATATAGACCTATGGAGACATAGACCTATAGAGACCTAGACCTATAGAGACCTATGGAGACCTAGACCTATAGAGACCTATAGAGACCTATAGAGACCTATAGAGACCTAGACCTATAGAGACCTAGACCTATATAAGCTCTATGGGGGGGGGGGGGGGGTCTAATTGAGGGGTAAGGATAAGGAAATGTAGTCACATTTTGGTAGTCTGGCTAGGAGGACGTTTCTGGTGACCTGGTGAATATGGCAAGATGTTCATCGTTAACTGAAAATGTTCTACTAGTTAGCATTTGTTTAGATAGGTTGAATAATGGGAATTCAAATTTAGCAGGTTTGGTACTTGGGAAAACCTTCTCTTCCAAAGAATAGGTTAATTTGTCCTTACGTACACTTTGATTGTACTTTCTGTTTCATGCGATGATTTTTCTTTTCCGTTTAATGTAATCAATCAATTATGCAAAAATATTGTTAAGGGCAGTAAAAACTTAATTGGTAAATAACGAGAAGCAAAGATTAATATGAGTTGATTTCTCTCCCTTCTTTTTTTGATTACTTTCTGTAAAACTTAACTCTTAAAAAAACGAATCAATAAAAGGCGTGCAAATGTCCTCCAGGTTGTTCCTCACAGTTTCTTCTTATGACAATATTGTTGTGAAATATTGTTCCTGGTGTTCTAAAATTATAAATAATATAACTATTATAGTAATATAAATATTGTTCCCATGGTGTTCTTCAAATGGTAAATAAAAATGGTAAATGGTGCATTTGTATATAGCACCATTATCCAAGGCGCTTTACATAGATTGTGCATCAATTCACACACACACACACACACACACACACACACACACACACACACACACACACACACACACACACACACACACACACACCCATTCACACACCTTTACATAGACTGTGCGTTACATTCACCCATTCACACACCGATGGCGGAGGAAACCATGCAAGGCACCAACCAGCACATCAGGAGCAATCAGGGGTTCAGAGTCTTGCTCAAGGACACTTGGACACTAACTCTGGGGGAGCCCACAGGGATTACAATTTAGGCATTTAGCAGACGCTCTTAATCCAGAGCGATTTACATTAAGCAAGAACAAAAAGCATGGCAATACATCACATAAAAATGAAACATGCGTAAGCTAAGAAGGTAACAGTGGAATATCTATATATATATACTATACTATGCTATACATAATACTATGAAGTGCTATGACTACATACAATGCCATTCTAGTGCTGTCTACATAGCATGCTATAAGTCTGTATCAAATGCTAATCTAAGTCTACAAAAAGTGCTATCTAAGGGATTGTGGTTTTTATCATGAATTAGAACATTAGTCAGGACCTTATTATCTTCATATAAATAAGTTGAAAGTGGCAAAGTGGTCCTTTAAGGAAATGCTATAGTAACGTCTTGCTCACTAAAAAACACACACAATATATATATATATATATATATATATATATATATATATATATATGTATATATATATATATATATATATATACCCGTATATAAACACAAATATGAGCGTACGCCGGAATCACGGCAATTGTCTTGGCATTCATCATTCCAGCGTGAACTTGAACTTTGGCGTGCGCCCGGCTCCTAAAATGTTATAAAACTTTAGGTTATAAGTATACATGTAAAAAAGCAATTAAAAGTACACACTTAAAAACAATATAATGTAACACCTGTGTCGTATAGAATAGATAGTGTAGAACAGTTACTAAATTACAATCAAGGGTTAGACGTAGGACTAGTTAGGTTGGTCTACTGGAGCCAGAGGGGTAAATAATGAGACCAGATGCAAGTCTCAAATCGTTTATATATATTGAAATAGGAAAAAACTAAAATAAAACATTACTCACAAACATACAGCATGTCAGTAAACAACAAATTAAATAGGTATACCTTGATATCATTAGATGAATCTTAGGTTTTTAAACCTCAGGGTTTTTTTAATCTGTGGGTGCACCCAACTACACTGACTGATTGACACCTTGTGCAACTGTTGCAGTATTGAAACCAGTACAGTTTAGTATTAAATGCATTTCAAAATCAATTCCTCAATTAGGATTTTAATCCAAATATAAGCACTTCACATGCTGCAATAACCAGGACAATAAAGACAAACAATAAACCCTTACACCACTAAGTGGCTATATGAAATAGTCCCAAAGACACAAAGTGCCTACACCTTAGTGAGCGTGTGAAAGTGTTGGCTGTTACAGCCTGCACTGTTCCTCACAGGGCAGAGGGTGTGTGTGTGCTATTCTTAATTGTCCAGTCCTGCACTGTTCCTCACAGGGCAGAGGGTGTGTGTGTGCTATTCTTAATTGTCCAGTCCTGCACTGTTCCTCACAGGGCAGAGGGTGTGTGTGTGCTATTCTTAATTGTCCAGTCCTGCACTGCTCCTCACAGGGCAGAGGGTGTGTGGATTATATACAATGTCCAGTTCTAGTGTGTAGTCTGTGTGCATCACCGCCCAATACTGCACTGCTCCTTGCAGGGCAGTGTATGTGTGACAATTTCCTACCACACTGGGGGGAACAAGGCTACGGGGCTGGGTCTGTCCCAAGGAGAATTCAACACGGTCTGGGTTCCTCCAATCACGGGCAGCTCGCCATCCTTGGGCCGACCAGAGTCGGGCTGAATCAGAACAGAACAGAATCAGAACAGATCCAAACCAAAAGACCTGACCTGCATAAAGCAAGGCCAGAGGCATCTCTGTGTTAATGTCTAAAACAATAGCTTCATAAACACAATTCTGTATTGTATAAGGTTTCACTTCAAATACTTTTGGAAATAGATACATTAAAGCTTTCAAATTCACAAATAATGTAACGATTACAATTAAATTATAGGTGAGTCATTCTATGAAAAAAAAGTGCTTAACCCCAAACAAATTGCAACAAAAGGTTTTTCAATGGATTTTGGTAGTATTGGGCATGCTAAATAACATACTAAAAGTTTACCAAAATCAACCTCCCAGAAAGCCGCCATTTTCAAGATGGCGTCCATAATGGCTGCGGGGAGCTTAAAATGGCTATATCTCAAATGGAGAAAATGTTTAAAAGGATTTTTCAACTGATGCTGGTACCTCTGGGCATGCTTAAGGACATTCTAAAAGATTAGGAAAATATACCTTCCGGAAAGGCGTCATTTACAAGATGGCGTTCAAAATGGCAGCTTAAAATGCTTAAAAAGCACGAAAAGCTTAAAATGGCGATATATCAATAGAAAAAAAATACACAAATGATTTTTCACTTGATTATGGTACCTCTAGACATGCTTATGATCATACAAAAATATCTAGGCGTTATTTTAAAAATGGCTGCCTGGAGCTTAAATTGGTTATACCTTAAAGTTGGTTACTATTCAACCAAAAAAGGTGGTTCTGTTGTTGGTCTTTAGTCATCATCCTCCCCAAGCTCCTCTGGTAGAAACTTGTTATGTGGATTGTCACATTCCTGAAGTTGACATGGTCCACAGACAGTAGTACAAGGTAGTCCATATTTTCTGCATGAGCAGCGGAGTGTCCTGCAAGCTGTGGAACAGTTACAATGAATGACCTTCAAGAGACTGTCTGGAGCAACATTCATTGTTGACATGAGTGGGACAAATCTATTGTCCTGAAGGTGCCACCCCCAGTTCAGGGCATCCATACCATCTTCTGTTCCCATCCAGATCATGATCTGGTAGTATGCTCTACGACAGTGAAATTTGGTAGCAGATTCAGTTGGTGGCAGACGTTCAGGCGTTACAGTTGATGAAGCTGAGACAACTTTCTTGCTGAAAGTTTTATATCGCATTGTTGCGAGCGAATCTGTGCACTTTCCACCAAAGAGGACAGCCATTACTTGGCATCCAAGGTCATCGATCACGTCTGTGGTCCGGTTTGGGACAGTAAAAGCATTTGCACAAGATTGCATTTGCACATTTGCATTTGCACAAGATTGAGTTCCTGTCAAGAGATCTGAATAAAAAGAGACTGATCCAAATGATAAGTGTTGAACTGAAAGAAAGGAATTGCATTGTGATCAATGCACATGGAGATGCTGATGTAGACATAGCAAAGGCTGCAGTGGATGCATCTCTTCTTCACACCACTACGCTGATTGGAGAAGATACTGATCTCCTTGTCTTACTCCTTTACTATGCACAAGGAGATAGTAAGTGCCTTTATTTCAGATCAGACAAGACAAAAGCTGATGGCAGTTTTAAAGTGTATGACATAAAACATTTAAAGGAAGTACTCGGACATGAAATGTGTTCTCAGATGATGTTCATCCATGCTGTGACTGGCTGTGACACGACTTCTCGGATCTTTGGGGTTGGCAAAAAGACTGCTTTTCAGAAGCTTGTAAAAGGTGATCCTGTCCTTCAATCTTGTGCAAATGCTTTTACTGTCCCAAACCAGACCACAGACGTGATCGATGACCTTGGATGCCAAGTAATGGCTGTCCTCTTTGGTGGAAAGTGCACAGATTCGCTCGCATCAATGCGATATAAAACTTTCAGCAAGAAAGTTGTCTCAGCTTCATCAACTGTAACGCCTGAACGTCTGCCACCAACTGAATCTGCTACCAAATTTCACTGTCGTAGAGCATACTACCAGATCATGATCTGGATGGGAACAGAAGATGGTATGGATGCCCTGAACTGGGGGTGGCACCTTCAGGACAATAGATTTGTCCCACTCATGTCAACAATGAATGTTGCTCCAGACAGTCTCTTGAAGGTCATTCATTGTAACTGTTCCACAGCTTGCAGGACACTCCGCTGCTCATGCAGAAAATATGGGGGTCATACCTATGTTCCCTCAGCCCTATGTTCCCTCAGCCCCGGGGGTGCGCTGCGGGTCGGGAGAGGGTTGCGGTTAGGTTTAGGTGTCTGCCCCGGGGGTGCGCTGCGGGTCGGGAGAGGGTTGCGGTTAGGTTTAGGTGTCTGCCCCGGGGGAGGTTAGGGTTAGGGTGAGGGAGGACGTAGGTTGTCGTAGGCTGAGGGAACATAGAGCTGAGGGAACATAGGTAATATGGACTACCTTGTACTACTGTCTGTGGACCATGTCAACTTCAGGAATGTGACAATCCACATAACAAGTTTCTTCCAGAGGAGCTTGGGGAGGATGATGACTAAAGACCAACAACAGAACCACCTTTTTTGGTTGAATAGTAACCAACTTTAAGGTATAACCAATTTAAGCTCCAGGCAGCCATTTTTAAAATAACGCCTAGATATTTTTGTATGATCATAAGCATGTCTAGAGGTACCATAATCAAGTGAAAAATCATTAGTGTATTTTTTTTCTATTGATATATAGCCATTTTAAGCTTTTCGTGCTTTTTAAGCATTTTAAGCTGCCATTTTGAACGCCATCTTGTAAATGACGCCTTTCCGGAAGGTATATTTTCCTAATCTTTTATTATGTCCTTAAGCATGCCCAGAGGTACCAGAATCAGTTGAAAAATCCTTTTAAACATTTTCTCCACTTGAGATATAGCCATTTTAAGCTCCCCGCAGCCATTTTGGACGCCATCTTGAAAATGGCGGCTTTCTGGGAGGTTGATTTTGGTAAACTTTTAGTATGTTATTTAGCATGCCCAATACTACCAAAATCCATTGAAAAACCTTTTGTTGCAATTTTTTTGGGGTCAAACCATATATTGACTCACCTATTAAACAGTAGTCCAAACAAAACAAAATAAAATAAATCTTCCTCTCACCGATGGTGGTGTATTCCTTATAAATTAGTAAGTGCAGGGTCTGCAATTATGAGTGAGACACTACAAATAAAAAATTGAGTAAAATTGATTGAGAACACATTATTTTTACCGAAATAAAGTATGATACACTTGAGTGCAAAAAACGTTTTTAGCTGAACACCAAACCAACTTAAATTACAGTTGATTACTCAATTCTTCATTGAACAAACTAAACAGTCACCAGCAGAGCTGGGACACTGTTTGTCACTCGGGTTTGCAAATGAAATCAGTACAGCTTTAGATGACTCAATGTTGCTCCTCACAACAGCCTAACATCATTAATGCTCAGTCACTCACCCACACTCACTCCAGAGGGCCACTAGTTCCACACTCACTCCAGAGGGCCACTAGTTCCACACTCACTCCAGAGGGCCACTATAGTTCCACACTCACTCCAGAGGGCCGCTATAGTTCCACACTCACTCCAGAGGGCCACTATAGTTCCACACTCACTCCAGAGGGCCACTATAGTTCCACACTCACTCCAGAGGGCCACTAGTTCCACACTCACTCCAGAGGGCCACTATAGTTCCACACTCCCTCCAGAGGGCCGCTATAGTTCCACACTCACTCCAGAGGGCCACTATAGTTCCACACTCACTCCAGAGGGCCACTATAGTTCCACACTCACTCCAGAGGGCCACTATAGTTCCACACTCAGTCCAGAGGGCCACTAGTTCCACACTCACTCCAGAGGGCCACTAGTTCCACACTCACTCCAGAGGGCCACTATAGTTCCACACTCACTCCAGAGGGCCACTAGTTCCACACTCAGTCCAGAGGGCCACTAGTTCCACACTCACTCCAGAGGGCCACTATAGTTCCACACTCACTCCAGAGGGCCACTATAGTTCCACACTCACTCCAGAGGGCCGCTATAGTTCCACACTCACTCCAGAGGGCCACTATAGTTCCACACTCACTCCAGAGGGCCGCTATAGTTCCACACTCACTCCAGAGGGCCACTATAGTTCCACACTCACTCCAGAGGGCCACTATAGTTCCACACTCACTCCAGAGGGCCACTATAGTTCCACACTCACTCCAGAGGGCCACTATAGTTCCACACTCAGTCCAGAGGGCCACTAGTTCCACACTCACTCCAGAGGGCCACTATAGTTCCACACTCACTCCAGAGGGCCACTATAGTTCCACACTCACTCCAGAGGGCCACTATAGTTCCACACTCACTCCAGAGGGCCGCTATAAAGCGTCGCGGTCCCGCCCCCTTTCAGAACGACGAGTGGCCCAGGAAATTATTCTCCATTCATTTTCTCTATAGGCTTTTCAAAAAGTATTCATTTAAAGACGGTTACTCGCCAACTCGGATCGTGACAAATCATGACAATAATTACAATGTTTTGGGCCGGTCAAATAATTAGTAAGAAGAAAAACAAAACAAATAGTGTTGTATCCTGCCTTTATTTCGTTAAAACATCGTCACAGCACTACCCAGCCTCCACAACATCTACACCACTCGCTGTACGATTTGGACTGATGTCGATTAAAAAAAAGGCTTCTAAATCCTAATAGTTTTCTGAAAAACCCATGTTTCTATGTCAGTTGTGCTCAACCTTTTTCATGTCAAGGACCCCCAGAATTATCTCTATTGGGCCACGGACCCCCATCTCAAAAGATGATGTTCCAGGGACCCCCCAGAAGCAAATATTTTTGTTAAAAAAAAATCAAAAATAGCAGACCTACAAGCTCGTAAGCGTGCCACTCGGTGGCACGCTACGAGCTTGTGAACTGCTGTTTTTCAATTTTAAACAAATATTTGTTTAAAACACCAAAATGGGTTGAACACACCAGCCAAATACCCTGATCCAACCTCTCCCTTCCAAAACAACGCTACCAGAGCATCACATCTCGTACCACCGTCTCAGTAACAGTTTCTACCCCCCAGGCAGGCAGTCAGGCTGCTGGACAGCTGACCTTGACCTGTAGTGCACTGTCACTTCACTTTGCACTTTTGTGTTTATGTTCTTTCTTTGCACTAGATGTTTGTTTTCGTCCTGTGTCTATTCACCTTTTTCATATGGCCCATAAGTCTTTGCGTTTGTGTCTGCACAAGTTCCTCTTTCTCTTGCTGTGTTGCCAGTTTTGCAAGAGAAACAAGTGACCAGGTCTATGAAAACAACCAATAGCTGATCTACAAGCTCACAGCGGCACATCGTGAGGTCGTACATCTGTTATTTAAAAACACATTGAGAATAAATCGAGATATTTTGAATATTTTTTTAAACGGCACAAAATATGTCCAATAATTTAAAAGTGACTTTACAGGAAAAAAAACAAGTCAAAGGTTGCTTATAATAAGCAGACATGGCAACACGGCCTGATGGAAGCAAAGCACACACACAAGGAGCCCCAGTGCCTTGGCGGGGGATAAACGTGGGTAAGACTGACGGCTGTATTTTGCGTGTCTTAAGTACCAGGTCTTATTCCCTAACTTGAGTAAACTAAAGACCTGGAGGCGTGATCAATGCCATTTGGCTATTCTGATCGAGTGGCCAAAGAGCATTGATCACGCCTCCAGGTCTTTAGTTTAATCAAGTTAGGGAATAAGACCTGGTACTTAAGACACGCAAAATACAGCCGTCAGTGTCATCACCTGTAAATGTGTTTACTGTACATTCTCCCTTTCTTCCTGACAAGAGCTGAAGAAGCAGCAGCAGCCTCTGTTCAGTGTTTATGTTCAGGGTAAGATTCATGGTTTCAAGAAGCAGCAGCAGCCTCTGTTCAGTGTTTATGTTCAGGGTAAGATTCATGGTTTCAAGAAGCAGCAGCAGCCTCTGTTCAGTGTTTATGTTCAGGGTAAGATTCATGGTTTCAAGAAGCAGCAGCAGCCTCTGTTCAGTGTTTATGTTCAGGGTAAGATTCATGGTTTCAAGAAGCAGCAGCAGCCTCTGTTCAGTGTTTATGTTCAGGGTAAGATTCATGGTTTCAAGAAGCAGCAGCAGCCTCTGTTCAGTGTTTATGTTCAGGGTAAGATTCATGGTTTCAGGCTGCACGTCACTTCGCTGCTCCATGCATGTCAAAATGCCTCCTATAGATTTACACCAGTGTTGTTTTCGTCAACTAAAACTAAGACGGAAAATGTTCGTCGACTACCTTTTCCACTGAAGAAAACTAAATGGAAACTAACTTAAAACTATGCTATGGTGACTAAAACTAAGACTAAATATACTGACAATTTCGTCAACAAATAAAAACTAGACTAAAATGTTAGGAAGGGACTAGTGGACAAGAGATCCAGTATAAGTAATTTTACACTTGGTTGCATGCTGAAAATAGCCGATCTACAAGCTCACAACGCGTTGCGCTGCGACGCGTTGTGAGCTTGTAGATCGGCTATTTTCAGCAAGTGTAAAATAAGTTATTATGACGGCAACAAGGCCCGCAAAAATAAATTTTAAAATCTTATGACATTTAGTCGACTAAAACTAGACTAACACTAATACATTCCAGGTGACTAAAATGTGACTAAGGGCGCTTTCACACCCAAAGTTCGCTTAGAAGGTCCGGATCAAGGACCAAGGACCAAATATTTGCATTTTGATTTTGGTCCGTTTGGTGTTCACACTGGACTTTGTAAAGCGTACCAAATATGTAAACAAATGACACGTGGACATGTTAAGCGAACCAAATAGTGGGGGGGGAAAGAACATGAGGGGAAATCACTGTCTACAATTTTTGCAGGTGCAACCTTCAGTCACACAGAGAGAGAAGAGAACAGCAACATGACAGGCAGCAACAACTTGCTATTGCATTCATTCTTATTAATTATTTTATTAGCCAAATAAGAGCAACAGATGAACAGAGGAGCAGGTGTTTGAACAATAATGTGCTTGCTGCTGAATGCTGATGCATAAATTCACGGAGACGTATAGCCTACAACAAGGTATCCCCGATAAAAAGGACTTTTCTTCCATGTGTGCACCTTCACCCATGTTATTTCTGCGCATCAAATCGGCGCCGCGGCGGGCATTTCCATGTCATCTTATGGTTTGGTCAGTTGGTTATTGAGCTTCAAGTCAGAACAGCTCCGCTGCAGCTAATTGAGTTGACCTAGTTTTACGTCTTTTGCTATAGTGATGTAATCAATTAAACATTTGGGACCACATGTGTATAGCTTATTTAACATTGGCTTTTTCTCGATACCTGCGGCCTGCGCGACATGGATGATTTTAAATATTTCTCTGTCTCTGCGTCTCTCCCATATAAATATATGTGTCTCTCCCCCAGTCCCCTCATGTGCGTGCGCGCCCACGCGCCCACAGACACACACACACACACACACACACACAAAAAGGAGGGGACACGAGTTGAAAGAGAAACTCGCATGAAGACTCATGCATCGCAGATTCGCATGCGTGGCGGCGGCCGGCGCATGATTAAAATAAACAGATCTACAAGCTAACATCGTGTGCCATACCGTGCACCATTCCATGTCGATAACTTGTAGCCTACATTTTGCGCATGTGAACCTCGTATGCTGCGCTGCGCCTCGACATATACTGTATGCGTCTACTATTAAAATCAGACTGTCAGCTGTCATATGATCCCCGTAAAAAAATACATGCTTTTATAACTATAATTATTAATGCAGCCTCACAACTGCCGACGCCCGACGGCTATTTTGCCTATCGTCCTGTATTTGGTCCTCTATAAAGTCCGAATGCATTCACACCAGTAACGAACCGCACCGTGGTTCGTTTGGAAGCGAACCGAGTTCGGCCTTTTTTAGCGGACCATGGTTCGTTTCTTTGATCCGCACCAGAGTTCGTATGCACGTTCACACCAACCGAACCAAAGGGGTAAGCGGACCATGGTTCGTTTTAAACGAACCAAACATGTCCGGTGTGAAAGCGCCCTAAGACTAAGTGAAAACTATTCAGGATCAGGAGACTATGACTAAAACTAAAATAGAAATTTGCTGCCAAAAACAACACTGATTTACACAGCTGTGACGTTCATTTACCTAACGGAAGGTTGTCTGCTGAAAGCTGAGGACAATAACAGCTGGTGCGATATGCATTGGAGTTTAGTGCCATCTAGTGATCAACATGGGACAATGACAATAATTAATTGAATACAAAAAAGGAAATAAAACATTATGTATAAAAACCAGTGTTGTTTTTGGCAGCACATTTCTATTTTAGTTTTAGTCTTTGTCTCTTGAATAGTTTTCATTTAGTTTTAGTCACATTTTAGTCACCCGGAATGTTTTATTGTTAGTCTAGTTTTAGTCGACTAAATGTCATAAGATTTTAGTCGACTAAATCTACAGGTGATTTAGTCGACTAAAATGTATTTTGGCGGGCCTTGATGCCGTCATAATGACTGTTTTTACACTTGCTGAAAATAGCTGATCTACAAGCTCACAACGCTTGTGAGCTTGTAGATCAGCTATTTTCAGCATGCAACCAAGTGTAAAATGACTTATACTGGATTTCTATTTTGGTTCTGGTTTTTATTTGTTGACGAAATTGTCAGTATATTTAGTCTTAGTTTTAGTCATCGTAGCTTAGTTTTCATTTAGTTTCCATTTAGTTTTCGTCAGTGGAAAAAGGTAGTCGACGAACATTTTTCGTTTTAGTTTTAGTCAACGAAAACATCACTGATAAAAACTCTAGTCCATATGCCACCAAAATGTGGAACGTCAACAGCCATTAAGACATGTAGCCTACACTACAGTCTATCAGGGCTTAAAGTGGATGCTATGACACCAGTCTATAGGGGTAAGACATGTAGCCTACACTACAGTCTATCAGGGCTGAAAGTGGATGCTATGACACCAGTCTATAGGGGTAAGACATGTAGCCTACACTACAGTCTATCAGGGCTTAAAGTGGATGCTATGACACCAGTCTATAGGGGTAAGACATGTAGCCTACACTACAGTCTATCAGGGCTTAAAGTGGATGCTATGACACCAGTCTATAGGGGTAAGACATGTAGCCTACACTACAGTCTATCTTAAAGTGGATGCTATGACACCAGTCTATAGGGGTGCCTCAGAATACTTTGATAATATTTGGAATTGATCAATGTCACATGAGTTTAACTACCCTCTATAGGTTAAACTGTACTTGTGTTCTTTTTCAGTGTATAGTCTCTTCACCAAAAATGGCAGATCTACAAGCTCACTAACATGTTGAGCTTGTAGATCTGCTATTGTTGGTGAATGTTCCCCCCCGGAATATAGGAATGCTGGGGTTTAAGTGGTTAAAAACGTCCTAATGCAAACATTCTCTCCAGTTTTCCTCGTGACACACTGTATTTTTGAGAGAAAGGATAACATATTTACGTACAGTTACATGTAATATGATAAAAGGTGCTGTAAAGTACCAGCGTAATTCATGGGTACCGTCACCGTGGATGAAAAGGTTATTTACAGGGGTGACCTATAGCTGTGCCAAAAACGCTTGAGAACCACATGGCCTGTATCAATTATACATGTCACAATGTTGAATACCCTGTGGTGTTTGAAATGTATTGATTAAAAGTATATATTTACTTTTCATGCAGTTGAATACTTTCCTTTTTTTTTACTTAATGAAAAATGGTATACTTATAGCTCAAGGATCACTGTATTCAGGTCAAAGGTCACTGTATTCAGGTCAAAAATACATTGTTTTTTCCTGTGATGTTATTGGCTAATGTCTCCAGACGCTTTGAAATAGGCTATTTTTGTCCTACACAAAGATGTCTGTCTGTCTGTCTGTCTGTCTGTCTGTCTGTCTGTCTGTCTGTCTGTCTGTCTGTCTGTCTGTCTGTCTGTCTGTCTGTCTGTCTGTCTGTCTGTCTGTCTGTCTGTCTACACCTGTTTACATGTAGTAGGGGAGAGCCGCCAAGGATGTAACCTTTTGCACGTTTCATTTTTTTACTCAGAGATCCGTTTATCTACACATGTATTATTTTCAGGCAACGGACCGACACATGTCTGCTACCATAAACCACTTCAAGTTATTTTTTTGATAAAACACGTCGGGAGTTATTAAACCGAACGTGGACGCTGTTCCAGTGTTACTTTTGCTGCGCATATCGGATTAATTGTGACGGAATGCATGATAAATGTAACGACGCTAAAAAACTCAGATTAAAGCAATTATATTTCATTGAAGCAACTTATAGCATTGTTTTCATACCATGGATGTGATAAGAAAATGTATCAAACATAAGGGAAATATTAAATAGTATCGGGTGTTTGGGCGTTTGAGTCAGTTCAATGGGAAAATACATTGATTAAACAAACGTTTGATTGATTGAGTTGTAGGCTACAATGTTATACAACCCTAAACTAAT
The DNA here is from genome assembly GCF_964188405.1 of Protomyctophum parallelum. Taxonomy (NCBI): domain Eukaryota; kingdom Metazoa; phylum Chordata; class Actinopteri; order Myctophiformes; family Myctophidae; genus Protomyctophum; species Protomyctophum parallelum. The sequence goes on along the minus strand of NC_139705.1, from coordinate 46,103,556 downwards.
TTTAGAATACACTCAGTAATGAAATAGGCTATTATTTCAGCCTACACCTGTTTTACACCTACACCTGTTTAAACCTACACCTGTTTACATGTAGGATTGGACTTTACTCCACCCGGCTATCCTCAGCCTACACCTGTTTACACCTACACCTGTTTACATCTACACCTGTTTACATCTACACCTGTTTACATCAGCTATCCTCACGTTTACATGCAACATGTTGCACATCTTTTCCCAACAGGTTTAAGTAGGCCTACTTTCTTTCAATCATTTTATTTTTCATCTTTGTACAAACTGATACATGACTCACATATACATACAGACTAACCGACATACCTACATACATCATCTTCTTCTTAGCCTACTACTTATATAATCATTCATGTCGTTTTAGAAATCATAAAGCCTTTGTTCTTAACATGAATAGTTCCTTAATTTGCCAAACCTCTTGATAATATTTCTGCGTATTCTCCTCCCATGTGTTCCACAACTGGGCCCCAAACCAAGAAGAATCCATCCATGTCTCCTTAGAGAACATGTGTGAGCCGTAGAACATTGTAGAACTTTATGGAGCCAACTCCATACAGATGGAACAACATCCCCAATCCAACATTGTAGTATTGACAACCTAGCACAGTAGGCCTACCATAGTATATTCAGGATTCTCTTAAATCTATTAAATGCAGGTGTCGTTGGGTGTAAGCCCAAGATACATTGTAGGGGATCTAGTTCGATCCTTAGCCCTGTTATAGTAGAAATTTCGTAGGCCTACTTATAATGCATGCACTGTTCAAGTGATTCATGCTATGTGCCTATTTTGTTATTTCACTTTGATATTTTGAGCACACATATTTTTCAGCCAATGATTGTGCCTGTTATTGCACTTTATTGCCTCGATCAATACCAAGTCAAGTTGCCTCAAACATTATGGAACAACCGTCTTTTCTTTAAGAAGGGAGATGTAACACACTGCATGTATTTAAACCACCACAAGATGGCGCTGTAGCAACAACAGACCACCTGTTACACTCCACACTGTGCAGTTCAAGTCCCGCGAGACTTTGGGATGGGACTTGAGTTGATGAATGAGATCCAAGATGGCGGAATGAACAAACCTATAAGCCTGATACAGACAGCCACAGACACACACGGCCTTGTGTTTATTAATATAAGTGTTTATAACCAACCAAAGGGTAAAATAATGCATGTGCGTGCCGTGCGTGCGTGTGTGCGTGTGCACACAGCTGTGATGATCAACAGTGGATGATTCAATCACTTATCACTCTGACCAACGGACCAATGACGGACGGACTAGTTGAACAGGTGACTGGATCCAGTGGGCAGGGCTTTGGATTTAAATAGGAGCGGCCATGTTGTTTCCCAGCATGCTGTTTGTTTTGGGATCCATGAGGCTGTTTCACTGCATGCTGTTTGTGAGCAGAGCTGTTTGGTCCAAGGTAAGAAGCGTTTGTTTGAGAAACACGGTTTTATCCTTGAGCACTGTTGTTGTTTAGACATTAGAGGATTTATAGGACTGTTTATTGTTCAAACATTAGAGGATTTATAGGATTATTGTGTATTGTGACACTAAATGGACAACAATGTCAGCAATGTTTGTCCTTTTAGGCCTCGTTCACACATAAAGAACACATGTTCTGTTGCCCTGCCTGTGTTTGATGGCCGCCTCAATGCTTTTCCAATGGGAGGCACATGGTTTGACCAAACATTTGTGTTTGATTGCCCCCCTCCATCAAACACAAATGTTTAGTCAAACCATGTGACTTCCATTGGAAAGGCATTGAGGCGGCCATCAAACACAGGCAGAGCACAGAACATGTTTATGTGAATGAGGCCTTGGGCCTCGATCACACCAAAAAAGCATTGTCTTGTCAGTGTCTTGTGTCTTGTCTGTGTTTAATGGCCGCCTCAATGCATTTCCAATAGGAGGCACATGGTTTGACCAAACATTTGTGTTTGATAGCTGTGTTATGTCCCCCTCCCCCCATCAAACACAAATGTTTGGTCAAACCATGTGCCTCCCATTGGAAATGCATTGGGGCGGCCATTAAACACAGACAAGACACTTTTTTTTGTTTGGTGTGATCGAGGCCCAAGGCCTCATTCACACATAAACATGTTCTGTTTTTGATGGCCGCCTCAATGCCTTTCCAATGGGAGTCACATGGTTTGACCAAACATTTGTTTGATGGAGGGGAGGGGAGGGGGACAGAACACAGCCATCAAACAAGTGTTTGGTCAAACCATGTGACTTCCATTGGAAAAGCATTGAGCCGGCCATCAAACACAGACAAGACGGGTGTTTGTTAGGTGTGATGGAGGCCTTAGAGAAGGAAGCTAACTAACACAAACAAACCATGGTTCCCAACAGTGGAAAGTAAATTACCTTTACTCAAGTATAGTGTAGAAAATATACTCTATTTGGAAACTTAACTAGTTTGTAGTTTTGTAATATTATTACTAAACATACTAGCCTACATTGTTCATTTACCACTACAGCCATATTTTGGCCATTTGAAAATGGCTGATCTACAAGCTCACAATGCATTGTGAATGACACATTGTGAGCTTTTATATCTGCTATTTTCAAAAGGTTTTTTTCTGTATGCAGATTGTCCTTTGAACCTTTTTACTTTGACTGAAGTTATATAATGTAGATTTTGAAGTTTAGATTTTCCCCCCAATATCTTAAAGGGATAATTCACTTTAAAAAACAAACTTTTTGTCATTGTATTATCTACTCGGGCTTATGTGAACACTACAGACAGTTTTTTTTAAGTTACTTTATTCAGTAATTAGATATTAAATATTTTACTGCCCTGACCCTTTCCTATGCAAACTTCAAACCCCATTTTAACCATGAGAGATTCATCAAACGCTCAACTTATTTCCTGGTGACTGATGGTGTCCTTCAAATACGTGAGTGGGCTGTGCCTTTTCATTTAGCCTACCGTTCTTATTTATCTTTTAATAATAATTTTGGAAAATGCCCTCCAGAAGGAGGCCGGAACAGACTAAAGCATCAAAAAGAAATAAGAACGGTAGGCTAAATGAAAAGCCACGCCCCCTCACGTATTTGAAAGACCATCAGTCACCAGAAAAAACGTTGGGTGTTTTCGATCAATCTATCATGGTTAAAATAGAGTTTGAAGTTACAATGGGTTTGTATAGGAAGGGGGTGGGGCAGCTAAAATTAATATCTAAATACTGAATCAAGCAACTTAAAAAGCTGTCTGCTGTGTTCACATAAGCCTGAGTAGATAAAGTGAAATATCCTTTTAATATTATATGAATTTTACAATGTATGAAATCTGGATAAAGAGTAATGTTGTTTTTATTTATGTGTCTTACAGGTTAATCATGTGACCTTGGTGTCATGTGTGACCTTGGATGGGGTCATCAGGAGATGGCTGGTATTGGTAATAGAGTGTCTACTCGGCTGAGCTGAAACGAATAACGGTGTCAACGAACGCTCCCTGAGATTACGAGGCGTACGGTGCTCGGGACGTATTGTGCCATACAACCTACGCGGCTCTAATACCGGCTATCTTCAACCGAGCGACGGAAGGCCCCCCACGGTACGTACCTGGATTACATGTGGCTGTAGTAGAAACTAGGGCTGTGTCACCATTACATGTCAAGTTGACCATTCATTGTCATACATATGATTGTGATTAACACATGAATACAAAGTTTAAGGCTTTTAGGCTTCATAAACGAGCTACACGAGGCAGATATGACTAATTATATGCCTTAATTACTTATACATTGCCAAAAAATACACTTCACCCCTTTTGCAACCAAATCTTATTTTAATTCTGTTTGGGAGAAACGCCTTACTGAGGTTGTGGTTTTTAGTATTTCAAAGTGTCCATGATGTCATGGACACTTCCTACCCTTGACTACAGTTCCCATAATGCTTTGGTGCACTGCTCCTTGTGCATAGGGGGAGGGCTGTCTTACTGAGACAACATTTAGTCCAGGAAGGAAGTGAGCCCAGTGTCCATGACATCATGGAGCCCATGGACACTTTTGAAATACTACATATATAAAAACGACGATTACCCACATAAAACAAAACGGGAAAGTGTTTCTTGTCTCCCAAACATTATTAAAATAAGCTCTGGTTGCAAAAGGGGTGAAATTGTTAAAAATAGTCAAATGTAATTGGTTTATCTTTTGGTATTCAGACTGCCAGCAATGGGTAAAACATTATTTTGTCTCTGACACATCTAGGGGTCACAATCTGCATTCAAAGATTTTCCTAGCTTTGTCATTGGTCGATTTCCCGATATGACTTCCTGATTGGTCATTTTGACCGGGTTCTTTTTTTTTTCTCTGACCAATAAAGCTTCTAGGAACATCTTTGACTGCAGATTGTGGCCCCTAGATGTATTGCAGAGACTAAATCATTTTTGGGAGTGTTTTACTCATTGCTGTCTGAATAACATAAAAATTGACATTATTGCTTATAGCAGCTTCAATCACAATTTGTGACAATATTAAAGTAAAATATTGGTGACACAGCCCTGTCAGTGACTGTTGTTAATACAGTAAAATAATGGTGACACAGCTTTCAGTGACTGCTATGACTTCCAAAATGTCATCCTCTAGGCAGACAACTAAATGTTTATTTTTTTTCCCTGTCATTTCAGAACGTGAAGCTGACAAGGCGACGTCGCTATTGAAGGTACAAACTCTGCTGTTGTTGCCGCTGCTGGGTGCTGTTGGCAGTGAAGGTTAGTAATGAACCTTTTGATTCCTGATCCTGATGCTTGTGTAAGTGGGCTACATGCTACCATACCATAGGTTGTCATTCGCACTGTGTATAATGCCACTCCACATGCCGCTATGTGATTTATTTATTTAACATAATTTACGGGTAAAGCTGTCACATCACATTATGCATGTTCTGTTGTAGTGTTTCTGTACTGTTTTCTGTGTCGAGTTATTTAATTGAGTTTCTATTTCCTTTCTCTTTCAATAAAAGTATTATTTATTTCTCCTTGCCTATTGCCCTAGTTCTTCACTAGTGGACTGTGTGTACAAATGTGATGTGGTGGTATGTGACTCATTTCCGGTATCATTATGGTAGCATGTAGCCTGCTTAACACTGTTTACAGCCTTCTATGCTGTAGATCTGTCCAAACTAACAGGAAGAAAATTATGGCAGATTTTCTTCCTTGGTTTGTGTTGCTTAGTGCTGATATTGAAGGTAAGTGGGTGTAGTTCATTATCTTTGGCTGTCGGGCAGAAACCTTGTATCTCCATAGTTCAACCTTCTTTTGTAAATTAATTTCCTTACTTGGTCATGCTACAGTGTCACACACTAAAGTAGCAAATGGCTGATCTACAAGTTCACGATGCAAAGATCATCCATTATTGAATATAACCTATTATATGTTAATGTATCGAACCGTTTAAGTATAAACAAGAGCTTGTGTCTAAATAATAACATTGGAACACAGATTATTATATAAATATTATCAGGTCCATAAAAGTAACCGTTTTGGACATGCACGGTTTCTACCCGACCTTTCATCTTCTCTTCTATTCTTTGCTTTAATAAAGTTATTGGTTTTTCTGGTCTCAGAGTTTTTAATCGCATTTTGCTTTATTTTTCATAAGTAATTTCTTTCTTGCCTATCTACCACTAGTTCTTCACTAGTGTATGTGGTGCGTGTGTCGGGTCGTGTCTCGCGTACAGTTTCTAATCATTTGATTGGAGCTGTATCGTTTCACGTCATTTGCGTTGTGTCATTTGCCGGTAAAGCGCCATCACGTCAGTTCACATCAGATATGAACACAGGCCGATATGTGATGTGCATTTATGTGATATTTCTATGTGACTATTTCACAAATTGCGGATGGCTCGTCGCACGCCATACACTCTGTTCATTGCCCTTGTGTTCTAATGTCATCCTCAGTGTTGTATGTTGTGTTCATAGTGTTTCTGTATTGCTGACATACTGGGGTCCAAAGAATGCTTCTGCCAATGCATAATTTGCACCTCGTATAATTTATGTCAATCGTCCACAAATGGCATAAATTGTAATGTATAAATGTGGGCAATTCTTTCAAAAACCCTTTACATATCGATTAAAAAAAAAGCAACTGGCTAGAAAAACTGGCCACAAACCTAAGGCCAACTGCTTGGGCGGAGACCAAGAATCTCTTAGTTTTGTTCATGTTCATAAAGCGCTCCAAGTGCTTAAAGTGAAAGTGCAGCAGCAAACCTCTAGGTCATAAGACTATTGTTGGTGCTATATTATCAGATCTAATTTGTGAGTAAAGCTTCATCTAAGCCCACATCACATAATATGAACACAGGCCCGGTATGTGATGTGTTTTTATGTCTCGTATCATTTCACATTGGTGAGTAAGGCTTCATCACGTTATCCCCACATCACATGATGAACTTAGGGTTAGGTTAGGGCTAGGGTTAGGTATGTGATGTGGATTGATGTGATGCATGTCTTTTATAATGTGCGAGTGAAGCTTCATCGTGTCAGTTCACATCACATTATGTGGTGTGTATTGATGTGATTTATTTATGCTGCCATTTGCAGCTAAAACTTAATTCATGCCAGTCAGTAGGCCTATGACCCAAAAGTTTTCTGCTGAACTTTTCACTTTTAGCGCTTTGCAGCACTTCATGAGCACGAAAAAATTTAAGATTTTCTTAGTTTGTCTGAAGAGTTTTCCTTAAGTTATTTGTGGAGTGAGTCTTCTGGATTTCAATTGTATAAAGATATCATGGCTATCATTTATAGTCTTATGATACAATTGTTATGATTGTGATTGCTTTTGGACCTGTAAATTACAACAAAACCTAAGGCACTGGTGTGGTACTACTGGTTTACCAGAATGGGGTTCAACTCCCTGCGGTGCCCTCAATTTGTTGTATTTACGTGGTTCATTTTCATAGATGACAACCCCCAGGTTTTTTCCTGTGTTTGTACTCCCTACAGTTGGGTTACAACTAAAGTCTATTTAGTAGGGATGCACCGAAAATATTCGGCCGAAAATGGCTAAAAATGTATTTTCGGCCTATTCGGTTTCGGCTCATAGGCCGAAAATATATCACCGAATAGTCAAAACACCGGGTCGGTATAAACACAACACGCGATTGTCTTGAACGTAACCAGAGCGCTCCGCATCTAACTCTCTCTCTCCCAACTTCAGTCTCCCCCCACACACACACACACACAGCGTCAAGTTGCTCTGTGCTGTGGCTGCGATGCGCTCCACGAAATCTGCGAGCTCATCAACAGGTCCCAAAACATGGTATTTGTGAGCACCGCCACTGTCTATTCTTTTGTCGTATGACAAAAAATGCTCCCCAATGTCTGAATCTGTGAGTTTGCAGGCAGGCTACGACGAACACTAGCAGTAGCTTGCTCGTTAGCTCCTCAAATTTGTTCCACCTGCGTGTAATCTCAGCAGCGCATTGAAGTGGGCACAGGCAGGGCAAAAGCAGAAGCAGAACGTCCGTGAACGTTTTGCTTAACAATGATCAGTTGTTCAGTGCTGTTTAACTTTGGCAATATGTGATACTAGAGCCTAGAGAACATGCTAATATGGCTGCTAAATAAGAACGTTTTCCCCTATCAGCTAGCATGCTAGTGTGTGTGTGTGTTTGTGCGTGTGCGTGCGTGCCCACACACTGTGTAGGACAGTGGTTCTCATAGTGGGAGTTCCAGCTAAATTATAGATAGTTAGGAAGTAAACCAAGTGGGGGTCTGTAACAGAGTGCAAAAATGGAACCAAATACACTCTCAAAATTTTAGATTGTAAAGATTTTTACAATAGAAATAAAAATAAATTGGGGTCCCAGAGATAGAAATGGGAAGAAAGACAGTCAGCTATACAGTCAATATTACAGATTACAGTATCATTACAAGTACAAGGAATGGCAATGAAATCAAATTGTATTAAAAAGGGGGTAAAATATTAATTTTGAAGGAGTATTCATTTTTATTGTCTTTATTGTTAGTTACAACATGCCTACAATAACTTGAAGCATTTTTTTAAAGGTAATTGCAAAAAAGGTGCCATAATCCGATTAATCGTTTAAATAATCGCCCGATGAATCGATTATGAAAATCCATAATCATGTCTTTTGCCATAATCGGGTAGCTTTACAACAAAGCTGTATTCGGCTATTCGGTTTTCGGCCAGCTGTTTCCTGTATTCGGTTTCGGCCAAGAATTTCCCTTTCGGTGCATCCCTATTTAGGGACCAAGCCCAAAGGGACTCTTGTCCCTTATTTTTCTCTTCTCCTTCCCCCAAAAACGGCAGTTCTGGCTGAACCGTTCTGTTGGCCCCTGTGCAGAGGCGTGGTCCAGTCACACTTTTGATTGGCCCCTGTGAAGGGGCCCGGTCCACTGTCACACTGTCACAGTGTCAGAGCTGAAATCGACATGTAAATATGAAATTAATGCTTAAACATGTAGCTAGGTGTAATGTTAGAGACCACAGAAGACATGTAAATATGAAATAAATGCTTAAACATGTAGCTAGGTGTAATGTTAGAGACCACAGAAGACATGTAAATATGAAATGAATGCTTAAACATGTAGCTAGGTGTAATGTTGGAGACCACAGAAGTGAACCTTTGAAGCCTGTTTTCTCAACGCACTGTTTCTCTGCAAGACATTACTCTTTAACCCATATCTCAAACTGAACATAACCAATATGTCAATTTGAAGCTATGATGCCCTGCTTTTGTATATATTTCATATAATTGTGTGTGTACCAAGGTGCAAATTCCCCAAATTTGTTTATTTACTTATGTAGTGAAAAAAAAGAACAAACGAACGGATTCGAACGCTAGTGCAGTGGTTCCCAAAGTGGGGTCCGGGGACCCACTGGGGTCCTTGAAGGAGTTCCATGGGGTCCACAGCTAAATTATAGTTTGGAATCAAATGTAACTGAGTACATACATTAACTTTGATTATAAATGTATATCGGAACCAGTCCGTGGTTTGATCCAATGATGGTTGGATCGATGGAACGATCAATGGGTACAATTTGGGGGCACGAGACGATGGACTATAGCCGGTCGCTTTTCCATGATTTTCAGCTTTTTTTTCAAATCCTCCGAAATCGTGAAATGGCAACCTATAGCATGCGCTCATACGATGGACTATAGCCTGTCGCTTTTCCGATATTTTCACCTTTTTTCAAATCCTCCGAAATCGTGAATTACAACACAAACTAAGGCACTGGTGTGGTACTTCCTGGTTTACCAGAACGGGGTTCAACTCCCTGCAGTGCCCTGCTCAATGTGTTGTATTTACATGAATTATCACCGCATGCGCTTTGAGACGACTATAGCCTGTCGCTTTCTGTGGTTTTCACCTTTTTTCAAATCCTCAACAATGATGACGCACTATAGGCGCGCGATTCTTCATCATTGTTGAGGATTTGAAAAAGGTTGAAAATCAAGGAAAAGCAAAAGGCTATAGTCCATCGTTTTTTACAATTTCGTAGGATTTGAAAAAAAGGTGAAAATCAAGGAAAAGCAAAAGGCTATAGTCCACGGTCACAGACCGCATACTGGTCAAGGTCATTTATACTGGTCAAGGTATTTTATACTGGTCAATAACGGTGAAAATCAAGTAAAGCAAAAGGCTATAGTCCATGGTGTCGGAGGGCATATGTCGTTTTTTTTCTTTTTTTTTCTTTTTTTCTTTTTTTTCAAATCCTCAAATGATGAAAAACGGCGTTTTTGAGGATTTGGAAAAAATGAAAAAAAAGATTGACTTAGCCCAACGTCTAATCTAAGAATAGACGTCTAAAAAACTTTCATTATTAGACGTTTTTTATCCCATTTTTAGACAGCCCTTTAGACGAATATTAGATGTCTATTAAACCAAAAAATGCTCAGTGGGATGGGCTATAGCCCATATCGTACAGCATACTATAGCACGCCGGTTTTCATCATTTTTGAGGATTTAAAAACATCAAAAATTCAAAAAACGATGGGTTATAGCCCATCGTTTTTTTTGATTTTTTTTAAAACATTTTTTAATCCTCGTTTTTCATCATTTTTGACAATCCCACTGAGCAATAGCCGGCTATTAGACGTGCGTCTAAAAATGGGATAAAAAACGTCTAAAAATAGACGTCTAAAAACGTCTAAAAATAGACGTCTAAAACACGTCTATTTTTAGACGTGTTTTAGACGTCTATTTTTAGACGTCTTTTATCCCATTTTTAGACGCTCGTCTAATAGCCCATATCGTACGGCATACCGTTTTTCATCATTTTTGAGGATTTGAAAAGAATGGAAAAAAAAAAAAAAAAAGCGATGGGTTATAGCCCGTCGTTTTTTTGATTTTTTGATTTTTTTTTTATCCTCGTTTTTCATCATTTTTGACCATCCCACTGAGCAATAGCCGGCTATTAGACGTGCGTCTAAAAATGGGATGAAAAACGTTTAAAAATAGATGTCTAAAACACGTCTATTTTTAGATGTTTTTTAGACCTCTATTTTTTGACGTTTTTTATCCCATTTTTAGACGCTCGTCTAATAGCCCCTACCGTACGGCATACTATAGCACGCCGTTTTTCATCATTTTTGAGGATTTGAAAAAAAAAAGGGAATAAAAGGGTTATAGCCCATCGTTTTTTGAATTTTCGATTTTTTTTTATCCTCGTTTTTCATCATTTTTGACCATGGGCTATAGCCCCTACCGTACGGCATACTATAGCACGCCGTTTTTCATCAATTTTGAGGATTTGAAAAAAATGAAAAAAAAAAACATGGGTTATAGCCCATCGTTTTTTGAAAATTTGAAAAAAAAAATGAACCTCGTTTTCATCATTTCTGAACATGGACTATAGCCCATACCGTACGGCATACTATAGCACGCCGTTTTTCATCATTTTAAACATGGGCTATAGCCCCTACCGTACAGCATACTATAGCACGCCGTTTTTCATCATTTTTGAGGATTTTCAAATAATTCAAATTTTCAAAAAACATGGGTTATAGCCCATCGTTTTTTTGAAAATTTTAAAAAATGTTAAACCTAGTTTTTCATCATTTTTAAACATGGGCTATAGCCCCTACCGTATGGCATACTATAACACGCCGTTTTTCATCATTTTTGAGGATTTTAAAAAAATTAAAAAAACATGGGTTATAGCCCATCGTTTTTTGAATTTTTGGAAAAAATAAGTAACCTCATTTTTCATCATTTTTGAACATGGACTATAGCCCCTAACGTACGGCATACTATAGCACGCCGTTTTTCATCATTTTTGAGGATTTGAAAAAAATTCAAAATTAAAAAAAACATGGGTTATAGCCCATTGTTTTTTTGAAAATTTGAAAAAAATTTAAACCTCGTTTTTCATCATTTTTAAACATGGATTATAGCCCCTACCGTACGGCATACTATAACACGCCGTTTTTCATCATTTTTGAGGATTTGAAAAAAAAAAAAAAAATCAAAAAACATGGGTTATAGCCCATCGTTTTTTGATTTTTTGGAAAAAATAAGTAACCTCGTTTTTCATAATTTTTTAACATGGACTATAGCCCCTAACGTACGGCATACTATAGCACGCCGTTTTTCATCATTTTTGAGGATTAAAAAAAAAAAAAAAAAATCAAAAAACATGGGTTATAGCCCATCGTTTTTTTGAAATTTTGAAAAAAAATTAAACCTCGTTTTTCATCATTTTTAAACATAGGCTATAGCTCCTACCGTACGGCATACTATAACACGCCGTTTTTCATCATTTTTGAGGATTTAAAAAAAATAAAAAAATTCAAAAAACATGGGTTATAGCCCATCGTTTTTTGAATTTTTGGAAAAAATAAGTAACCTAATTTTTCATCATTTTTGAACATGGACTATAGCCCCTAACATACGGCATACTATAGCACGCCGTTTTTCATCATTTTTGAGGATTTGAAAAAAATTCAAATTTTCAAAAAACATGGGTTATAGCCCATCGTTTTTTTGAAATTTTGATTTTTTTTAAACCTCGTTTTTCATCATTTTTAAACATGGGCTATAGCCCCTACCGTACGGCATACTATAACACGCCGTTTTTCATCATTTTTGAGGATTTGAAAAAATTTAAAAATTAAAAAAAACATGGGTTATAGCACGGCGTGTTATAGTATGCCGTACGTTAGGGGCTATAGTCCATGTTAAAAATAAGTAACCTCGTTTTTCATCATTTTTTAACATGGACTATAGCCCCTAACGTACGGCATAATATAGCACGCCGTTTTTCATCATTTTTGAGGATTTAAAAAAAATTCAAAATAAAAAAAAACATGGGTTATAGCCCATCGTTTTTTTGAAATTTTGAATTTTTTTTAAACCTAGTTTTTCATCATTTTTAAACATGGGCTATAGCCCCTACCGTACGGCATACTATAACACGCCGTTTTTCATCATTTTTGAGGATAAAAAAAAAAATCAAAATAAAAAAAAACATGGATTATAGCCCATCGTTTTTTTGAAATTAAAAAAAAAAATTAAACCTCGTTTTTCATCATTTTTAAACATGGGCTATAGCCCCTACCGTACGGCATACTATAACACGCCGTTTTTCATCATTTTTGAGGAATTGAAAAAAATTCAAATTTTCAAAAAACATGGGTTATAGCCCATCGTTTTTTTGAAATTTTGAAAAAATGTTAAACCTAGTTTTTCATCATTTTTAAACATGGGCTATAGCCCCTACCGTACGGCATACTATAACACGCCGTTTTTCATCATTTTTGAGGATTTTAAAAAAATTAAAAAATTAAAAAAACATGGGTTATAGCCCATCGTTTTTTGAATTTTTGGAAAAAATAAGTAACCTCATTTTTCATCATTTTTGAACATGGACTATAGCCCCTAACGTACGGCATACTATAGCACGCCGTTTTTCTTCATTTTTGAGGATTTAAAAAAAAATCAAAATTTCAAAAAACATGGATTATAGCCCATCGTTTTTTTGAATTTTTGAATTTTTTTTAAACCTCGTTTTTCATCATTTTTAAACATGGGCTATAGCCCCTACCGTACGGCATACTATAACACGCCGTTTTTCATCATTTTTGAGGATTAAGAAAAAAAATCTAAATAAAAAAAAACATGGGTTATAGCCCATCGTTTTTTTTAAAATTTGAATTTTTTTTAAACCTCGTTTTTCATCATTTTTAAACATGGGCTATAGCCCCTACCGTACGGCATACTATAACACGCCGTTTTTCATCATTTTTGAGGATTTGAAAAAAAATCAAAATTTCAAAAAACATGGGTTATAGCCCATCGTTTTTTTGAAATTTTGACATTTTTTTAAACCTCGTTTTTCATCATTTTTAAACATGGGCTATAGCCCCTACCGTACGGCATACTATAACACGCCGTTTTTCATCATTTTTGAGGATTTGAAAAAAATTCAAATTTTCAAAAAACATGGGTTATAGCCCATCGTTTTTTTGAAAATTTGAAAAAATGTTAAACCTAGTTTTTCATCATTTTTAAACATGGGCTATAGCCCCTACCGTATGGCATACTATAACACGCCGTTTTTCATCATTTTTGAGGATTTAAAAAAAATAAAAAAAACATGGGTTATAGCCCATCGTTTTTTGAATTTTTGGAAAAAATAAGTAACCTCATTTTTCATCATTTTTGAACATGGACTATAGCCCCTAACGTACGGCATACTATAGCACGCCGTTTTTCATCATTTTTGAGGATTTGAAAAAAAATCAAAATTTAAAAAAACATGGGTTATAGCCCATTGTTTTTTTTAAATTTTGAAAAAAATTTAAACCTCGTTTTTCATCATTTTTAAACATGGATTATAGCCCCTACCGTACGGCATACTATAACACGCCGTTTTTCATCATTTTTGAGGATTTGAAAAAAAAAAAAAAAATCAAAAAACATGGGTTATAGCCCATCGTTTTTTGATTTTTTGGAAAAAATAAGTAACCTAGTTTTTCATAATTTTTTAACATGGACTATAGCCCCTAACGTACGGCATACTATAGCACGCCGTTTTTCATCATTTTTGAGGATTAAAAAAAAAAAAAAAAATTCAAAAAACATGGGTTATAGCCCATCGTTTTTTTGAAATTTTGAAAAACATTTAAACCTCGTTTTTCATCATTTTTAAACATGGGCTATAGCCCCTACCGTACGGCATACTATAACACGCCGTTTTTCATCATTTTTGAGGATTTGAAAAAAAATCAAAAATTAAAAAAACATGGGTTATAGCCCATCGTTTTTTGAATTTTTGGAAAAAATAAGTAACCTCATTTTTCATCATTTTTGAACATGGACTATAGCCCCTAACATATGGCATACTATAGCACGCCGTTTTTCATCATTTTTGAGGATTTGAAAAAAATTCAAATTTTCAAAAAACATGGGTTATAGCCCATCGTTTTTTTGAAATTTTGATTTTTTTTTAAACCTCGTTTTTCATCATTTTTAAACATGGGCTATAGCCCCTACCGTACGGCATACTATAACACGCCGTTTTTCATCATTTTTGAGGATTTGAAAAAAATTAAAAATTAAAAAAAACATGGGTTATAGCACGGCGTGTTATAGTATGCCGTACGTTAGGGGCTATAGTCCATGTTAAAAATAAGTAACCTCGTTTTTCATCATTTTTTAACATGGACTATAGCCCCTAACGTACGGCATACTATAGCACGCCGTTTTTCATCATTTTTGAGGATTTAAAAAAAATTCAAAATAAAAAAAAACATGGGTTATAGCCCATCGTTTTTTTTTAATTTTGAAAAAAATTTAAACCTCGTTTTTCATCATTTTTAAACATGGGCTATAGCCCCTACCGTACGGCATACTATAACACGCCGTTTTTCATCATTTTTGAGGATAAAAAAAAAAAAAAAAAATTCAAAAAACATGGGTTATAGCCCATCGTTTTTTTGAAATTTTGATTTTTTTTTAAACCTCGTTTTTCATCATTTTTAAACATGGGCTATAGCCCCTACCGTACGGCATACTATAACACGCCGTTTTTCATCATTTTTGAGGATTTGAAAAAAATTCAAAATTTCAAAAACATGGGTTATAGCCCATCGTTTTTTTGAAATTTTGAAAATTTTTTAAACCTAGTTTTTCATCATTTTTAAACATGGGCTATAGCCCCTACCGTACGGCATACTATAACACGCCGTTTTTCATCATTTTTGAGGATTAAAAAAATTTCAAAATAAAAAAAAACATGGGTTATAGCCCATCGTTTTTTTTAAATTAAAAAAAAAAATTAAACCTCGTTTTTCATCATTTTTAAACATGGGCTATAGCCCCTACCGTACGGCATACTATAACACGCCGTTTTTCATCATTTTTGAGGATTTGAAAAAAATTCAAATTTTCAAAAAACATGGGTTATAGCCCATCGTTTTTTTTGAAATTTTGAAAAAATGTTAAACCTAGTTTTTCATCATTTTTAAACATGGGCTATAGCCCCTACCGTACGGCATACTATAGCACGCCGTTTTTCATCATTTTTGAGGATTTTTAAAAAATTCAAAATTTCAAAAAAAATGGGTTATAGCCCATCGTTTTTTTGAATTTTTGAATTTTTTTTAAACCTCGTTTTTCATCTTTTTTAAACATGGGCTATAGCCCCTACCGTACGGCATACTATAACACGCCGTTTTTCATCATTTTTGAGGATTAAGAAAAAAAATCTAAATAAAAAAAAACATGGGTTATAGCCCATCGTTTTTTTTTAAATTTGATTTTTTTTTAAACCTCGTTTTTCATCATTTTTAAACATGGGCTATAGCCCCTACCGTACGGCATACTATAACACGCCGTTTTTCATCATTTTTGAGGATTTGAAAAAAAATCAAAATTTCAAAAACATGGGTTATAGCCCATCGTTTTTTTGAAATTTTGATTTTTTTTTAAACCTAGTTTTTCATCATTTTTAAACATGGGCTATAGCCCCTACCGTACGGCATACTATAACACGCCGTTTTTCATCATTTTTGAGGATTTAAAAAAAATTCAAAAAAAAAAAAAACATGGGTTATAGCCCATTGTTTTTTTGAAATTTTGAATAAAATTTAAACCTTGTTTTTCATCATTTTTAAACATGGGCTATAGCCCCTACCGTACGGCATACTATATAACACGCCGTTTTTCATCATTTTTGAGGATTTTAAAAAAACATCAAAATTTCAAAAAACATGGGTTATAGCCCATCGTTTTTTTGAAATTTTGAAAAAATGTTAAACCTAGTTTTTCATCATTTTTAAACATGGGCTATAGCCCCTACCGTACGGCATACTATAACACGCCGTTTTTCATCATTTTTGAGGATTTGAAAAATTTTCAAATTTTCAAAAAACATGGGTTATAGCCCATCGTTTTTTTGAAATTTTGAAAAAATGTTAAACCTAGTTTTTCATCATTTTTAAACATGGGCTATAGCCCCTACCGTACGGCATACTATAACACGCCGTTTTTCATCATTTTTGAGGATTTTAAAAAAATTAAAAAAACATGGGTTATAGCCCATCGTTTTTTGAATTTTTGGAAAAAATACGTAACCTCATTTTTCATCATTTTTGAACATGGACTATAGCCCCTAACGTACGGCATACTATAGCACGCCGTTTTTCATCATTTTTGAGGATTTAAAAAAAATTCAAAATTTAAAAAAACATGGGTTATAGCCCATCGTTTTTTTGAATTTTTGAATTTTTTTTAAACCTCGTTTTTCATCATTTTTAAACATGGGCTATAGCCCCTACCGTACGGCATAATATAACACGCCGTTTTTCATCATTTTTGAGGATTTAAAAAAAAATCAAAATTTAAAAAAACATGGGTTATAGCCCATCGTTTTTTTTTTTTTTTTTTTTTTTTTTAAACCTTGTTTTTCATCATTTTTAAACATGGGCTATAGCCCCTACCGTACGGCATACTATAACACGCCGTTTTTCATCATTTGTGAGGATTTAAAAAAAAATCAAAATTTCAAAAAACATGGGTTATAGCCCATCGTTTTTTTGAAATTTTGAAAAAAATTTAAACCTCGTTTTTCATCATTTTTAAACATGGGCTATAGCCCCTACCGTACGGCATACTATAACACGCCGTTTTTCATCATTTTTGAGGATTTAAAAAAATTAAAAAAATTAAAAAAAACATGGGTTATAGCCCATCGTTTTTTTGAAATTTAGATTTTTTTTTTTAAACCTCGTTTTTCATCATTTTTAAACATGGGCTTTAGCCCCTACCGTACGGCATACTATAACACGCCGTTTTTCATCATTTTTGAGGATTTTAAAAAAATTAAAAATTTCAAAAAACATGGGTTATAGCCCATCGTTTTTTTTAAATTTAGATTTTTTTTTAAACCTCGTTTTTCATCATTTTTAAACATGGGCTATAGCCCCTACCGTACGGCATACTATAACACGCCGTTTTCATCATTTTTGAGGATAAAAAATAAAATCAAAAAATCAAAAAACATGGGTTATAGCCCATCGTTTTTTTGAATTTTTTTTTTTTTTTTTAAACCTCGTTTTTCATCATTTTTAAACATGGGCTATAGCCCCTACCGTACGGCATACTATAACACGCCGTTTTTCATCATTTTTGAGGATTTAAAAAAAAATCAAAATTTAAAAAAACATGGGTTATAGCCCATCGTTTTTTTTTTTTTTTTGATTTTTTTTTAAACCTCGTTTTTCATCATTTTTAAACATGGGCTATAGCCCCTACCGTACGGCATACTATAACACGCCGTTTTTCATCATTTTTGAGGATTTAAAAAAAAATCTAAATTTCAAAAACATGGGTTATAACCCATCGTTTTTTGGAAATTTTTAATTTTTTTTAAACCTCGTTTTTCATCATTTTTAAACATGGGCTATAGCCCCTACCGTACGGCATACTATGACACGCCGTTTTTCATCATTTTTGAGGATTTGAAAAAAATTCAAATTTTCAAAAAACATGGGTTATAGCCCATCGTTTTTTTGAAATTTTGAAAAAATGTTAAACCTAGTTTTTCATCATTTTTAAACATGGGCTATAGCCCCTACCGTACGGCATACTATAGCACGCCGTTTTTCATCATTTTTGAGGATTTTTAAAAAATTCAAAATTTCAAAAAACATGGGTTATAGCCCATCGTTTTTTTGAATTTTTGAATTTTTTTTAAACCTCGTTTTTCAACTTTTTTAAACATGGGCTATAGCCCCTACCGTACGGCATACTATAACACGCCGTTTTTCATCATTTTTGAGGATTAAGAAAAAAAATCTAAATAAAAAAAAACATGGGTTATAGCCCATCGTTTTTTTTTAAATTTGATTTTTTTTTAAACCTCGTTTTTCATCATTTTTAAACATGGGCTATAGCCCCTACCGTACGGCATAATATAACACGCCGTTTTTCATCATTTTTGAGGATTTGAAAAAAAATCTAAATTTCAAAAACATGGGTTATAGCCCATCGTTTTTTTGAAATTTTGATTTTTTTTTAAACCTAGTTTTTCATCATTTTTAAACATGGGCTATAACCCCTACCGTACGGCATACTATAACACGCCGTTTTTCATCATTTTTGAGGATTTAAAAAAAACATCAAAATTTCAAAAAACATGGGTTATAGCCCATCGTTTTTTTGAAATTTTGAAAAAATGTTAAACCTAGTTTTTCATCATTTTTAAACATGGGCTATAGCCCCTACCGTACGGCATACTATAACACGCCGTTTTTCATCATTTTTGAGGATTTGAAAAATTTTCAAATTTTCAAAAAACATGGGTTATAGCCCATCGTTTTTTTTAAATTTTGAAAAAATGTTAAACCTAGTTTTTCATCATTTTTAAACATGGGCTATAGCCCCTACCGTACGGCATACTATAACACGCCGTTTTTCATCATTTTTGAGGATTTTAAAAAAATTAAAAAAACATGGGTTATAGCCCATCGTTTTTTTGAATTTTTGGAAAAAATACGTAACCTCATTTTTCATCATTTTTGAACATGGACTATAGCCCCTAACGTACGGCATACTATAGCACGCCGTTTTTCATCATTTTTGAGGATTTAAAAAAAATTCAAAATTTAAAAAAACATGGGTTATAGCCCATCGTTTTTTTGAATTTTTGAATTTTTTTTAAACCTCGTTTTTCATCATTTTTAAACATGGGCTATAGCCCCTACCGTACGGCATAATATAACACGCCGTTTTTCATCATTTTTGTGGATTTAAAAAAAAATCTAAATTTCAAAAACATGGGTTATAACCCATCGTTTTTTTGAAATTTTGAAATTTTTTTAAACCTCGTTTTTCATCATTTTTAAACATGGGCTATAGCCCCTACCGTACGGCATACTATAACACGCCGTTTTTCATCATTTTTGAGGATTTAAAAAAAAATCAAAATTTAAAAAAACATGGGTTATAGCCCATCGTTTTTTTTTAATTTTTTATTTTTTTTAAACCTCGTTTTTCATCATTTTTAAACATGGGCTATAGCCCCTACCGTACGGCATACTATAACACGCCGTTTTTCATCATTTTTGAGGATTTAAAAAAAAATCAAAATTTCAAAAAACATGGGTTATAGCCCATCGTTTTTTTGAAATTTTGAAAAAAATTTAAACCTCGTTTTTCATCATTTTTAAACATGGGCTATAGCCCCTACCGTACGGCATACTATAACACGCCGTTTTTCATCATTTTTGAGGATTTAAAAAAATTAAAAAAATTAAAAAAACATGGGTTATAGCCCATCGTTTTTTTGAAATTTAGATTTTTTTTTTTAAACCTCGTTTTTCATCATTTTTAAACATGGGCTTTAGCCCCTACCGTACGGCATACTATAACACGCCGTTTTTCATCATTTTTGAGGATTTTAAAAAAATTCAAAATTTCAAAAAACATGGGTTATAGCCCATCGTTTTTTTTAAATTTAGATTTTTTTTTAAACCTCGTTTTTCATCATTTTTAAACATGGGCTATAGCCCCTACCGTACGGCATACTATAACACGCCGTTTTCATCATTTTTGAGGATAAAAAATAAAATAAAAAAATCAAAAAACATGGGTTATAGCCCATCGTTTTTTTGAAATTTTGATTTTTTTTTTAAACCTCGTTTTTCATCATTTTTAAACATGGGCTATAGCCCCTACCGTACGGCATACTATAACACGCCGTTTTTCATCATTTTTGAGGATTTAAAAAAAAATCAAAATTTAAAAAAACATGGGTTATAGCCCATCGTTTTTTTTTTTTTTTTTTTTTTTTTTAAACCTCGTTTTTCATCATTTTTAAACATGGGCTATAGCCCCTACCGTACGGCATACTATAACACGCCGTTTTTCATCATTTTTGAGGATTTAAAAAAAAATCTAAATTTCAAAAACATGGGTTATAACCCATCGTTTTTTTGAAATTTTTAAAAAAATTTAAACCTCGTTTTTCATCATTTTTAAACATGGGCTATAGCCCCTACCGTACGGCATACTATAACACGCCGTTTTTCATCATTTTTGAGGATTTAAAAAAAAAATCAAAATTTAAAAAAACATGGGTTATAGCCCATCGTTTTTTTTTTTTTTTTGATTTTTTTATTAAACCTCGTTTTTCATCATTTTTAAACATGGGCTATAGCCCCTACCGTACGGTATACTATAACACGCCGTTTTTCATCATTTTTGAGGATTTAAAAAAAAATCAAAATTTCAAAAAACATGGGTTATAGCCCATCGTTTTTTTGAAATTTTGAAAAAAATTTAAACCTCGTTTTTCATCATTTTTAAACATGGGCTATAGCCCCTACCGTACGGCATACTATAACACGCCGTTTTTCATCATTTTTGAGGATTTAAAAAAAATTAAAAATTTAAAAAACATGGGTTATAGCCCATCGTTTTTTTGAAATTTAGATTTTTTTTTTTTACCTCGTTTTTCATCATTTTTAAACATGGGCTTTAGCCCCTACCGTACGGCATACTATAACACGCCGTTTTTCATCATTTTTGAGGATTTTAAAAAAATTAAAAATTTCAAAAAACATGGGTTATAGCCCATCGTTTTTTTTTAATTTTGATTTTTTTTTAAACCTCGTTTTTCATCATTTTTAAACATGGGCTATAGCCCCTACCGTACGGCATACTATAACACGCCGTTTTCATCATTTTTGAGGATTAAAAAAAAAAAAAAAAAAATCAAAAAACATGGGTTATAGCCCATCGTTTTTTTGAAATTTTGATTTTTTTTTTAAACCTTGTTTTTCATCATTTTTAAACATGGGCTATAGCCCCTACCGTACGGCATACTATAACACGCCGTTTTTCATCATTTTTGAGGATTAAAAAAAAAATCAAAATTTAAAAAAACATGGGTTATAGCCCATCGTTTTTTTTTAATTTTGATTTTTTTTTAAACCTCGTTTTTCATCATTTTTAAACATGGGCTATAGCCCCTACCGTACGGCATACTATAACACGCCGTTTTTCATCATTTTTGAGGATTTTAAAAAAAATCAAAATTTCAAAAAACATGGGTTATAGCCCATCGTTTTTTTGAAATTTTGAAAAAAATTTAAACCTCGTTTTTCATCATTTTTAAACATGGGCTATAGCCCCTACCGTACGGCATACTATAACACGCCGTTTTTCATCATTTTTGAGGATTTAAAAAAATTTAAAAATTTAAAAAACATGGGTTATAGCCCATCGTTTTTTTGAAATTTAGATTTTTTTTTTTTACCTCGTTTTTCATCATTTTTAAACATGGGCTTTAGCCCCTACCGTACGGCATACTATAACACGCCGTTTTTCATCATTTTTGAGGATTTAAAAAAAAATTAAAATTTAAAAAAACATGGGTTATAGCCCATCGTTTTTTTTAAATTTAGATTTTTTTTAAACCTCGTTTTTCATCATTTTTAAACATGGGCTATAGCCCCTACCGTACGGCATACTATAACACGCCGTTTTCATCATTTTTGAGGATTAAAAAAAAAAAAAAAAAAATCAAAAAACATGGGTTATAGCCCATCGTTTTTTTGAAATTTTGATTTTTTTTTTAAACCTCGTTTTTCATCATTTTTAAACATGGGCTATAGCCCCTACCGTACGGCATACTATAACACGCCGTTTTTCATCATTTTTGAGGATTTAAAAAAAAATCTAAATTTCAAAAAACATGGGTTATAGCCCATCGTTTTTTTGAAATTTTGAAAAAAATTTGAACCTCGTTTTTCATCATTTTTAAACATGGGCTATAGCCCCTACCGTACGGCATACTATAACACGCCGTTTTTCATCATTTTTGAGGATTTTAAAAAATTTAAAAATTTAAAAAAACATGGGTTATAGCCCATCGTTTTTTTGAAATTTTGATTTTTTTTTAAACCTCGTTTTTCATCATTTTTAAACATGGGCTATAGCCCCTACCGTACGGCATACTATAACACGCCGTTTTTCATCATTTTTGAGGATTTAAAAAAAATCAAAATTTCAAAAAACATGGGTTATAGCCCATCGTTTTTTTGAAATTTTGAAAAAAATTTAAACCTCGTTTTTCATCATTTTTAAACATGGGCTATAGCCCCTACCGTACGGCATACTATAACACGCCGTTTTTCATCATTTTTGAGGATTTAAAAAAAATTTCAAAAATTTCAAAAAACATGGGTTATAGCCCATCGTTTTTTGAATTTTTGGAAAAAATAAGTAACCTCACTTTTCATCATTTTTGAACATGGGATATAGCCCCTAACGTACGGCATACTATAGCACGCCGTTTTTCATCATTTTTGAGGATTTTGAAAACATTCAAAATTTCAAAAAACATGGGTTATAGCCCATCGTTTTTTTGAAATTTTGAAAAAAAATTTACCTCGTTTTTCATCATTTTTAAACATGGGCTATAGCCCCTACCGTACGGCATACTATAACATGCAGTTTTTCATCATTTTTGAGGATTTTAAAAAAATTCAAAATTTCAAAAAACATGGGTTATAGCCCATCGTTTTTTAGAAATTTTGATTTTTTTTTAAACCTCGTTTTTCTTCATTTTTAAACATGGGCTATAGCCCCTACCGTACGGCATACTATGACACGCCGTTTTTCATCATTTTTGAGGATTTAAAAAAAATTCTACATTTAAAAAAACATGGGTTATAGCCCATCGTTTTTTTGAAATTTTGAAAAAATGTTAAACCTAGTTTTTCATCATTTTTAAACATGGGCTATAGCCCCTACCGTACGGCATACTATAACACGCCGTTTTTCATCATTTTTGAGGATTTAAAAAAAATCAAAATTTCAAAAAACATGGGTTATAGCCCATCGTTTTTTTGAAATTTTGAAAAAAATTTAAACCTCGTTTTTCATCATTTTTAAACATGGGCTATAGCCCCTACCGTACGGCATACTATAACACGCCGTTTTTCATCATTTTTGAGGATTTAAAAAAAATTTCAAAAATTTCAAAAAACATGGGTTATAGCCCATCGTTTTTTGAATTTTTGGAAAAAATAAGTAACCTCACTTTTCATCATTTTTGAACATGGGATATAGCCCCTAACGTACGGCATACTATAGCACGCCGTTTTTCATCATTTTTGAGGATTTTGAAAACATTCAAAATTTCAAAAAACATGGGTTATAGCCCATCGTTTTTTTGAAATTTTGAAAAAAAATTTACCTCGTTTTTCATCATTTTTAAACATGGGCTATAGCCCCTACCGTACGGCATACTATAACATGCAGTTTTTCATCATTTTTGAGGATTTTAAAAAAATTCAAAATTTCAAAAAACATGGGTTATAGCCCATCGTTTTTTAGAAATTTTGATTTTTTTTTAAACCTCGTTTTTCTTCATTTTTAAACATGGGCTATAGCCCCTACCGTACGGCATACTATGACACGCCGTTTTTCATCATTTTTGAGGATTTAAAAAAAATTCTACATTTAAAAAAACATGGGTTATAGCCCATCGTTTTTTTGAAATTTTGAAAAAATGTTAAACCTAGTTTTTCATCATTTTTAAACATGGGCTATAGCCCCTACCGTACGGCATACTATAACACGCCGTTTTTCATAATTTTTGAGGATTTTAAAAAAATTCAAAATTTCAAAAAACATGGGTTATAGCCCATCGTTTCTTTTGAAATTTTGATTTTTTTTTAAACCTCGTTTTTCATCATTTTTAAACATGGGCTATAGCCCCTACCGTACGGCATACTATAACACGCCGTTTTTCATCATTTTTGAGGATTTTTCAAAAATTCTAAATTTCAAAAAACATGGGTTATAGCGCATCGTTTTTTTGAAATTTTGAATTTTCTTTAAACCTAGTTTTTCATCATTTTTAAACATGGGCTATAGCCCCTACCGTACGGCATACTATAACACGCCGTTTTTCATCATTTTTGAGGATTTTAAAAAAATTCAAAATTTCAAAAAACATGGGTTATAGCCCATCGTTTTTTTTAAATTTAGATTTTTTTTTAAACCTCGTTTTTCATCATTTTTAAACATGGGCTATAGCCCCTACCGTACGGCATACTATAACACGCCGTTTTTCATCATTTTTGAGGATTTGAAAAAAATTCAAAATTTAAAAAACATGGGTTATAGCCCATTGTTTTTTTGAAATTTTGAATAAAATTTAAACCTTGTTTTTCATCATTTTTAAACATGGGCTATAGCCCCTACCGTACGGCATATTATAACACGCCGTTTTTCATCATTTTTGAGGATTTAAAAAAAAATTCAAATTTTCAAAAAACATGGGTTATAGCCCATCGTTTTTTTGAAATTTTGAATTTTCTTTAAACCTAGTTTTTCATCATTTTTAAACATGGGCTATAGCCCCTACCGTACGGCATACTATAACACGCCGTTTTTCATCATTTTTGAGGATTTTAAAAAAATTCAAAATTTCAAAAAACATGGGTTATAGCCCATCGTTTTTTTTAAATTTAGATTTTTTTTTAAACCTCGTTTTTCATCATTTTTAAACATGGGCTATAGCCCCTACCGTACGGCATACTATGACACGCCGTTTTTCATCATTTTTGAGGATTTGAAAAAAATTCAAAATTTAAAAAACATGGGTTATAGCCCATTGTTTTTTTGAAATTTTGAATAAAATTTAAACCTTGTTTTTCATCATTTTTAAACATGGGCTATAGCCCCTACCGTACGGCATATTATAACACGCCGTTTTTCATCATTTTTGAGGATTTAAAAAAAAATTCAAATTTTCAAAAAACATGGGTTATAGCCCATCGTTTTTTTTAAATTTTGATTTTTTTTTAAACCTCGTTTTTCATCATTTTTAAACATGGGCTATAGCCCCTACCGTACGGCATACTATAACACGCCGTTTTCATCATTTTTGAGGATTAAAAAAAAAAAAAAAAAAATCAAAAAACATGGGTTATAGCCCATCGTTTTTTTGAAATTTTGAAAAAATTTTAAACCTCGTTTTTCATCATTTTTAAACATGGGCTATAGCCCCTACCGTACGGCATACTATAACACGCCGTTTTTCATCATTTTTGAGGATTAAAAAAAAAATCTAAATTTAAAAAAACATGGGTTATAGCCCATCGTTTTTTAGAAAATTTGAATATTTTTTAAACCTCGTTTTTCATCATTTTTAAACATGGGCTATAGCCCCTACCGTACGGCATACTATAACACGCTGTTTTTCATCATTTTTGAGGATTTAAAAAAAAATCTAAATTTCAAAAACATGGGTTATAACCCATCGTTTTTTTTAAATTTTGAAATTTTTTTAAACCTCGTTTTTCATCATTTTTAAACATGGGCTATAGCCCCTACCGTACGGCATACTATAACACGCCGTTTTTCATCATTTTTGAGGATTTAAAAAAAAATCAAAATTAAAAAAAACATGGGTTATAGCCCATCGTTTTTTTTTTTTTTTGATTTTTTTTAAAACCTCGTTTTTCATCATTTTTAAACATGGGCTATAGCCCCTACCGTACGGCATACTATAACACGCCGTTTTTCATCATTTTTGAGGATTTAAAAAAAAATCAAAATTTCAAAAAACATGGGTTATAGCCCATCCTTTTTTTGAAATGTTGAAAAAAATTTAAACCTCGTTTTTCATCATTTTTAAACATGGGCTATAGCCCCTACCGTACGGCATACTATAACACGCCGTTTTTCATCATTTTTGAGGATTTTTTAAAATTTTAAAATTTCAAAAAACATGGCTTATAGCCCATCGTTTTTTTGAAATTTTGATTTTTTTTTAAACCTCGTTTTTCATCATTTTTAAACATGGGCTATAGCCCCTACCGTACGGCATACTATAACACGCCGTTTTTCATCATTTTTGAGGATTTGAAAAAATTTCAAAATTTCAAAAACATGGGTTATAGCCCATCGTTTTTTTGAAAATTTGAATTTTTTTTAAACCTAGTTTTTCATCATTTTTAAACATGGGCTATAGCCCCTACCGTACGGCATACTATAACACGCCGTTTTTCATCATTTTTGAGGATTTTAAAAAAAATCAAAATTTCAAAAAACATGGGTTATAGCCCATTGTTTTTTTGAAATTTTGAAAAAAAATTAAACCTCGTTTTTCATCATTTTTAAACATGGGCTATAGCCCCTACAGTACGGCATACTATAACACGCCGTTTTTCATCATTTTTGAGGATTTAAAAAAAAATCAATATTTCAAAAAAAACATGGGTTATAGCCCATTGTTTTTTTGAAATTTTGAAAAAAAATTAAACCTCGTTTTTCATCATTTTTAAACATGGGCTATAGCCCCTAACGTACGGCATACTATAACACACAGTTTTTCATCATTTTTGAGGATTTGAAAAAAATTCAGAATTTCAAAAACATGGGTTATAGCCCATTGTTTTTTTGAAATTTTGAAAAAATGTTAAACCTCGTTTTTCATCATTTTTAAACATGGGCTATAGCCCCTAACGTACGGCATACTATAACACGCCGTTTTTCATCATTTTTGAGGATTTGAAAAAAATTCAAAATTTCAAAAACATGGGTTATAGCCCATCGTTTATTTGAAAATTTGAATTTTTTTTAAACCTAGTTTTTCATCATTTTTAAACATGGGCTATAGCCCCTACCGTACGGCATACTATAACACGCCGTTTTTCATCATTTTTGAGGATTTAAAAAAAAAAAATTGATTTTTTTTAAAACCTCGTTTTTCATCATTTTTAAACATGGGCTATAGCCCCTACCGTACGGCATACTATAACACGCCGTTTTTCATCATTTTTGAGGATTTTTTAAAAATTTTAAAATTTCAAAAAACATGGCTTATAGCCCATCGTTTTTTTGAAATTTTGATTTTTTTTTAAACCTCGTTTTTCATCATTTTTAAACATGGGCTATAGCCCCTACCGTACGGCATACTATAACACGCCGTTTTCATCATTTTTGAGGATTTAAAAAAAAATCTAAATTTCAAAAACATGGGTTATAACCCATCGTTTTTTTGAAATTTTGAAAAAAATTTAAACCTCGTTTTTCATCATTTTTAAACATGGGCTATAGCCCCTACCGTACGGCATACTATAACACGCCGTTTTTCATCATTTTTGAGGATTAAAAAAAATAATAATAAATAAAAAAACATGGGTTATAGCCCATCGTTTTTTTTTTTTTTTTTTTTTTTTTAAAACCTCGTTTTTCATCATTTTTAAACATGGGCTATAGCCCCTACCGTACGGCATATTATAACACGCCGTTTTTCATCATTTTTGAGGATTTAAAAAAAAATCAAAATTTCAAAAAACATGGGTTATAGCCCATCGTTTTTTTTTTATTTTGAAAAAAAATTAAACCTCGTTTTTCATCATTTTTAAACATGGGCTATAGCCCCTACCGTACGGCATACTATAACACGCCGTTTTTCATCATTTTTGAGGATTTTTAAAAATTTAAAAATTTCAAAAAACATGGGTTATAGCCCATCGTTTTTTTGAAATTTTGATTTTTTTTTAAACCTCGTTTTTCATCATTTTTAAACATGGGCTATAGCCCCTACCGTACGGCATACTATAACACGCCGTTTTCATCATTTTTGAGGATTAAAAAAAAAAAAAAAACATCAAAAAACATGGGTTATAGCCCATCGTTTTTTTGAAATTTTGAAATTTTTTTAAACCTCGTTTTTCATCATTTTTAAACATGGGCTATAGCCCCTACCGTACGGCATACTATAACACGCCGTTTTTCATCATTTTTGAGGATTTGAAAAAATTTCAAAATTTCAAAAACATGGGTTATAGCCCATCGTTTTTTTGAAAATTTGAATTTTTTTTAAACCTAGTTTTTCATCATTTTTAAACATGGGCTATAGCCCCTACCGTACGGCATACTATAACACGCCGTTTTTCATCATTTTTGAGGATTTTAAAAAAAATCAAAATTTCAAAAAACATGGGTTATAGCCCATTGTTTTTTTGAAATTTTGAAAAAAAATTAAACCTCGTTTTTCATCATTTTTAAACATGGGCTATAGCCCCTACAGTACGGCATACTATAACACGCCGTTTTTCATCATTTTTGAGGATTTAAAAAAAAATCAATATTTCAAAAAAACATGGGTTATAGCCCATTGTTTTTTTGAAATTTTGAAAAAAAATTAAACCTCGTTTTTCATCATTTTTAAACATGGGCTATAGCCCCTAACGTACGGCATACTATAACACACCGTTTTTCATCATTTTTGAGGATTTGAAAAAAATTCAAAATTTCAAAAACATGGGTTATAGCCCATTGTTTTTTTGAAATTTTGAAAAAATGTTAAACCTCGTTTTTCATCATTTTTAAACATGGGCTATAGCCCCTAACGTACGGCATACTATAACACGCCGTTTTTCATCATTTTTGAGGATTTGAAAAAAATTCAAAATTTCAAAAACATGGGTTATAGCCCATCGTTTATTTGAAAATTTGAATTTTTTTTAAACCTAGTTTTTCATCATTTTTAAACATGGGCTATAGCCCCTACCGTACGGCATACTATAACACGCCGTTTTTCATCATTTTTGAGGATTAAAAAAAAAAAAATTGATTTTTTTTTAAACCTCGTTTTTCATCATTTTTAAACATGGGCTATAGCCCCTACCGTACGGCATACTATAACACGCCGTTTTCATCATTTTTGAGGATTAAAAAAAAAAAAAAAACATCAAAAAACATGGGTTATAGCCCATCGTTTTTTTGAAATTTTGAATTTTTTTTAAACCTCGTTTTTCATCATTTTTAAACATGGGCTATAGCCCCTACCGTACGGCATACTATAACACGCCGTTTTTCATCATTTTTGAGGATTTGAAAAAAATTCAAAATTTCAAAAACATGGGTTATAGCCCATCGTTTTTTTGAAAATTTGAATTTTTTTTAAACCTAGTTTTTCATCATTTTTAAACATGGGCTATAGCCCCTACCGTACGGCATACTATAACACGCCGTTTTTCATCATTTTTGAGGATTTAAAAAAAAATCAAAATTTCAAAAAACATGGGTTATAGCCCATTGTTTTTTTGAAATTTTGAAAAAAAATTAAACCTCGTTTTTCATCATTTTTAAACATGGGCTATAGCCCCTACAGTACGGCATACTATAACACGCCGTTTTTCATCATTTTTGAGGATTTAAAAAAAAATCAATATTTCAAAAAAACATGGGTTATAGCCCATTGTTTTTTTGAAATTTTGAAAAAATGTTAAACCTCGTTTTTCATCATTTTTAAACATGGGCTATAGCCCCTAACGTACGGCATACTATCAGGGCTCCAGACTAACTTTTTTCACCACCGTCCCGGAACCGTCCCAAAACACAATTTGAACCGTCCCAAAGTGAATGTATACCGTCCCCCCCCAAAAAAGAGGAAAACAAATAAAAGACACCAAGTAATGGTTGTATACCATTGGCAAAGACAAAATAACTTAATGTGACCTGTGTGGATGATGCACTGGCACCATTGAGATGAAAAGGACACTTTCACATATTCTGGATAGAGACAGTTTGCTCAATGGTACATGTAGCGGTCCCCGCTGAAAGAAAGAAGGTCAAGACTTTACTGATGGTATTGAATTTATTGGAATCCATAAACCAACGTGAGAAACGCAATACAGGATATTTGTTTTATCCAAAATGTAATAGTACAGGCAGACTCTTCACATACTAGAGCATGTCTGAAATAAATCTGAAATCGACATGCAAATATGAATATATATCTACGTGTAATGTTAGAGTCCAAAGAAGTGAACCATTCAAGCCTTTCTCAACATTACTCTATAAGGTATAAGCCATATCTCCAAAACTGGTGGGTCAAACTGAACAGGCAATATGTCAATTTGAAGCTACTGTATGATTCCCTGCTTTCAGGTGACATGAAAAGAACAAAAAATATTCAATGACTTGAAACGTCTTGAAATAGCCTCTTTTAACCCTTTTTAAATGTAAATGACATGAAATGAAAAAGACAAATCATAAAATGTATGCTTTGTTTTTAAACAAGCAGCACAACCACGCGTCTCCTTTCTCTCTGATTATGTAATCCTTTTTCCTCTCTGGGTCGCGCAGGTAAATAAATCATACAAAACTCCTTTCAAAATAAAAGTACATGACAGTGTCGCGCCAAGATCCAGGCCGTTCTTATGGTGGAGTGCAACAAGCTTGGGGAACATTGTGAAAGGGGCCTCCTCTTTGGCTGTAAAGTAAGCAA
The DNA here is from genome assembly GCF_964188405.1 of Protomyctophum parallelum. Taxonomy (NCBI): domain Eukaryota; kingdom Metazoa; phylum Chordata; class Actinopteri; order Myctophiformes; family Myctophidae; genus Protomyctophum; species Protomyctophum parallelum. The sequence continues at coordinate 46,072,779 of NC_139705.1, read as the reverse complement.
TATTGAAGAGCTTCACCATCTTCTCCTTAACAGTTGCATCAATCCGGTCAAACGCTGACACCAATGCTCCTCCTTGAGGATCAGCTCTTGCCTTTAGAGCGATGTCTGATGACTTGTGTGCAGTTGTATCTTAGGACACAAAAACAAAAACATAGAAACGAAAATAAGTGATGGACATTGACTTTTATTATATGGATTATTTGCACATTTGAATGAACACTACTGCTGTACTCTGCACATTTTCCAAGATGCTGCTAAATCATGTATTGTACTTAAGACCAGAACTTAAACCTTTATATTTCTATTTAAATATTTGTATTATATCATTATTTACTTCATTTATTTATTAATGTGTTTCTTTAATATTCTATTGCATTAGCATGCCAGAAAACATTTCACTGCTTTTAAGTCACTATTATTTTACCTGCATGTTCCTTGATGGTCCTCAGTCTAACCTTGTCCCCTGTTACTCCATGAAACAGGCTGTTGCTCTGAGTCTTGGCCTCACTCTGACAGCTTCTACATGTAGAGCAGTACATGAGTTGAGCTGCCTCGTCAAAGGCAATGAATGGATATGATTTCTTCCACTCTGGAAGAAATCTTCTCTTCCGTTTGACAGCTTCATAATTCTTCTGTAGATAGAGGAAAATACACTGATTTAGTCAAGATGCTCCCAGGTGAAACGTTTTCACACACATTATACTCGTTTTTAAGCATGGAACATATTTAGTATATTTAAAATAACGCTGTATGTGAATCATTTTAAATGATACAATTTAAGATTGCACTGTGCAGTGGTTGGCGTAGCGAGGATCATTATATCTACGTTCCGCCATTGTCTCTCAAGGACCTGTCACGTCTCTAATTAACAGTGACTCGTCAAACATCATGTTTACATTTACTCAACTGACCTAGTACGTAACTATTAAATCGATTGTGATTTTAATACTCGGGAGCATGCATGGATTACATTTTTGTTTTGTTTGGCACATGCGATATATGCGAAACGCCCGAGGCGAAGATAACCTTCTGCGCCCGGGGAAGGGAGGATTCTTGGGGCAAAAACTACAGGTGCAGTCGGTGTGTGGTGGAGCCGTGGGGGTGTGTGAGGGGGTGTGTGAGTGTCTGGCAAGCAGAACAATAATTTACAACGAACTATATTATTAACAACTCTGGATTATTTTACCTTAGAATTTGAAGCAGCTCTCGTGTCAGTCTCTGGCTGTTCTCCGTCGTTTGCTTTTCCTCTCACTGGACTTCTCCTCTTCAAAAAACGCCCCATTGTTCCACTCCACTGATCATTGCGGTAGAAGGTACTAGAAGCGCGCCAGTGATACTGGCAACATATATTGAGCAGCATTCTGTAAACAATTTCGCGGGGTTCTCTCTGCAGTAGTAGTTTGTTGTGATACTTCTGCCTGTTAGTGTTGCAGCGTGCCGGTGCACGGAATGTTGCGCCGACATTTATGCAGAGTGGTGTCTTCATGCTGCAAATAGTTGCGCACGATATGTGCATTTTCAATGCAAAACACCTTTACGTCCCGAAAACGTCCCGGTAAAGAATAATTACCGTCCCAAATACATATTTTAACGTCCCCGGGACGTCGGGACGCCGCTAATCTCGAGCCCTGCATACTATAACACGCCGTTTTTCATCATTTTTGAGGATTTGAAAAAAATTCAAAATTTCAAAAACATGGGTTATAGCCCATCGTTTATTTGAAAATTTGAATTTTTTTTAAACCTAGTTTTTCATCATTTTTAAACATGGGCTATAGCCCCTACCGTACGGCATACTATAACACGCCGTTTTTCATCATTTTTGAGGATTTAAAAAAAAAAATCAAAATTTAAAAAAACATGGGTTATAGCCCATCGTTTTTTGAATTTTTGGAAAAAATAACTAACCTCATTTTTCATAATTTTTGAACATGGACTATAGCCCCTAACGTACGGCAAACTTTAGCACGGCGTTTTTCATCATTTTTGAGGATTCTGAAAAATTTCAAAATTTCAAAAAACATGGGTTATAGCCCATCGTTTTTTTTTAATTTAGATTTTTTTTTTAAACCTAGTTTTTCATCATTTTTAAACATGGGCTATAGCCCCTACCGTACGGCATACTATAACACGCCGTTTTTCATCATTTTTGAGGATTTTTAAAATTTTAAAAATTTCAAAAAACATGGCTTATAGCCCATCGTTTTTTTGAAATTTTGATTTTTTTTAAAACCTCGTTTTTCATCATTTTTAAACATGGGCTATAGCCCCTACCGTACGGCATACTATAACACGCCGTTTTCATCATTTTTGAGGATTTAAAAAAAAATCTAAATTTCAAAAACATGGGTTATAACCCATCGTTTTTTTGAAATTTTGAAAAAAATTTAAACCTCGTTTTTCATCATTTTTAAACATGGGCTATAGCCCCTACCGTACGGCATACTATAACACGCCGTTTTTCATCATTTTTGAGGATTTTTAAAAATTTAAAAATTTAAAAAAACATGGGTTATAGCCCATCGTTTTTTTGAAAATTTGAATTTTTTTTAAACCTAGTTTTTCATCATTTTTAAACATGGGCTATAGCCCCTACCGTACGGCATACTATAACACGCCGTTTTTCATCATTTTTGAGGATTTTAAAAAAAATCAAAATTTCAAAAAACATGGGTTATAGCCCATTGTTTTTTTGAAATTTTGAAAAAAAATTAAACCTCGTTTTTCATCATTTTTAAACATGGGCTATAGCCCCTACAGTACGGCATACTATAACACGCCGTTTTTCATCATTTTTGAGGATTTAAAAAAAAATCAATATTTCAAAAAAACATGGGTTATAGCCCATTGTTTTTTTGAAATTTTGAAAAAAAATTAAACCTCGTTTTTCATCATTTTTAAACATGGGCTATAGCCCCTAACGTACGGCATACTATAACACACCGTTTTTCATCATTTTTGAGGATTTGAAAAAAATTCAAAATTTCAAAAACATGGGTTATAGCCCATTGTTTTTTTGAAATTTTGAAAAAATGTTAAACCTCGTTTTTCATCATTTTTAAACATGGGCTATAGCCCCTAACGTACGGCATACTATAACACGCCGTTTTTCATCATTTTTGAGGATTTGAAAAAAATTCAAAATTTCAAAAACATGGGTTATAGCCCATCGTTTATTTGAAAATTAGAATTTTTTTTAAACCTAGTTTTTCATCATTTTTAAACATGGGCTATAGCCCCTACCGTACGGCATACTATAACACGCCGTTTTTCATCATTTTTGAGGATTTAAAAAAAAAATCAAAATTTAAAAAAACATGGGTTATAGCCCATCGTTTTTTGAATTTTTGGAAAAAATAACTAACCTCATTTTTCATCATTTTTGAACATGGACTATAGCCCCTAACGTACGGCAAACTTTAGCACGCCGTTTTTCATCATTTTTGAGGATTCTGAAAAATTTCAAAATTTCAAAAAACATGGGTTATAGCCCATCGTTTTTTTTTTATTTTGATTTTTTTTTTAAACCTAGTTTTTCATCATTTTTAAACATGGGCTATAGCCCCTACCGTACGGCATACTATAACACGCCGTTTTTCATCATTTTTGAGGATTTTAAAAATTTTAAAAATTTCAAAAAACATGGCTTATAGCCCATCGTTTTTTTGAAATTTTGATTTTTTTTTTAAACCTCGTTTTTCATCATTTTTAAACATGGGCTATAGCCCCTACCGTACGGCATACTATAACACGCCGTTTTCATCATTTTTGAGGATTTAAAAAAAAATCTAAATTTCAAAAACATGGGTTATAACCCATCGTTTTTTTGAAATTTTGAAAAAAATTTAAACCTCGTTTTTCATCATTTTTAAACATGGGCTATAGCCCCTACCGTACGGCATACTATAACACGCCGTTTTTCATCATTTTTGAGGATTTTAAAAAATTTAAAAATTTAAAAAAACATGGGTTATAGCCCATCGTTTTTTTGAAAATTAGATTTTTTTTTAAACCTAGTTTTTCATCATTTTTAAACATGGGCTATAGCCCCTACCGTACGGCATACTATAACACGCCGTTTTTCATCATTTTTGAGGATTTTAAAAAAAATCAAAATTTCAAAAAAACATGGGTTATAGCCCATTGTTTTTTTGAAATTTTGAAAAAAAATTAAACCTCGTTTTTCATCATTTTTAAACATGGGCTATAGCCCCTACAGTACGGCATACTATAACACGCCGTTTTTCATCATTTTTGAGGATTTAAAAAAAAATCAATATTTCAAAAAAACATGGGTTATAGCCCATTGTTTTTTTGAAATTTTGAAAAAAAATTAAACCTCGTTTTTCATCATTTTTAAACATGGGCTATAGCCCCTAACGTACGGCATACTATAACACACCGTTTTTCATCATTTTTGAGGATTTGAAAAAATTTCAAAATTTCAAAAACATGGGTTATAGCCCATTGTTTTTTTGAAATTTTGAAAAAATGTTAAACCTCGTTTTTCATCATTTTTAAACATGGGCTATAGCCCCTAACGTACGGCATACTATAACACGCCGTTTTTCATCATTTTTGAGGATTTGAAAAAAATTCAAAATTTCAAAAACATGGGTTATAGCCCATCGTTTATTTGAAAATTTGAATTTTTTTTAAACCTAGTTTTTCATCATTTTTAAACATGGGCTATAGCCCCTACCGTACGGCATACTATAACACGCCGTTTTTCATCATTTTTGAGGATTTAAAAAAAAAATCAAAATTTAAAAAAACATGGGTTATAGCCCATCGTTTTTTGAATTTTTGGAAAAAATAACTAACCTCATTTTTCATCATTTTTGAACATGGACTATAGCCCCTAACGTACGGCAAACTTTAGCACGCCGTTTTTCATCATTTTTGAGGATTCTGAAAAATTTCAAAATTTCAAAAAACATGGGTTATAGCCCATCGTTTTTTTTTAATTTTGATTTTTTTTTTAAACCTAGTTTTTCATCATTTTTAAACATGGGCTATAGCCCCTACCGTACGGCATACTATAACACGCCGTTTTTCATCATTTTTGAGGATTTTTAAAATTTTAAAATTTTCAAAAAACATGGCTTATAGCCCATCGTTTTTTTGAAATTTTGATTTTTTTTTAAACCTCGTTTTTCATCATTTTTAAACATGGGCTATAGCCCCTACCGTACGGCATACTATAACACGCCGTTTTCATCATTTTTGAGGATTTAAAAAAAAATCTAAATTTCAAAAACATGGGTTATAACCCATCGTTTTTTTGAAATTTTGAAAAAATTTTAAACCTCGTTTTTCATCATTTTTAAACATGGGCTATAGCCCCTACCGTACGGCATACTATAACACGCAGTTTTTCATCATTTTTGAGGATTTTTAAAAATTTAAAAATTTAAAAAAACATGGGTTATAGCCCATCGTTTTTTTGAAATTTTGATTTTTTTTTAAACCTCGTTTTTCATCATTTTTAAACATGGGCTATAGCCCCTACCGTACGGCATACTATAACACGCCGTTTTCATCATTTTGGAGGATAAAAAAAAAAAAAAAAAAATCAAAAAACATGGGTTATAACCCATCGTTTTTTTGAAATTTTGATTTTTTTTTTAAACCTCGTTTTTCATCATTTTTAAACATGGGCTATAGCCCCTACCGTACGGCATACTATAACACGCCGTTTTCATCATTTTTGAGGATTAAGAAAAAAAAAAACATCAAAAAACATGGGTTATAGCCCATCGTTTTTTTGAAATTTTTAAAAAAATTTAAACCTCGTTTTTCATCATTTTTAAACATGGGCTATAGCCCCTACCGTACGGCATACTATAACACGCCGTTTTTCATCATTTTTGAGGATTTGAAAAAAATTCAAAATTTCAAAAACATGGGTTATAGCCCATCGTTTTTTTGAAAATTTGAATTTTTTTTAAACCTAGTTTTTCATCATTTTTAAACATGGGCTATAGCCCCTACCGTACGGCATACTATAACACGCCGTTTTTCATCATTTTTGAGGATTTAAAAAAAAAATCAAAATTTCAAAAAACATGGGTTATAGCCCATTGTTTTTTTGAAATTTTGAAAAAATTTTAAACCTCGTTTTTCATCATTTTTAAACATGGGCTATAGCCCCTAACGTACGGCATACTATAACACGCCGTTTTTCATCATTTTTGAGGATTTGAAAAAAATTCAAAATTTCAAAAACATGGGTTATAGCCCATCGTTTATTTGAAAATTTGAATTTTTTTTAAACCTAGTTTTTCATCATTTTTAAACATGGGCTATAGCCCCTACCGTACGGCATACTATAACACGCCGTTTTTCATCATTTTTGAGGATTTAAAAAAAAAATCAAAATTTAAAAAAACATGGGTTATAGCCCATCGTTTTTTGAATTTTTGGAAAAAATAACTAACCTCATTTTTCATCATTTTTGAACATGGACTATAGCCCCTAACGTACGGCAAACTTTAGCACGCCGTTTTTCATCATTTTTGAGGATTCTGAAAAATTTCAAAATTTCAAAAAACATGGGTTATAGCCCATCGTTTTTTTTTAATTTTGATTTTTTTTTTAAACCTAGTTTTTCATCATTTTTAAACATGGGCTATAGCCCCTACCGTACGGCATACTATAACACGCCGTTTTTCATCATTTTTGAGGATTTAAAAAAATTTCAAAATTAAAAAAAACATGGGTTATAGCCCATTGTTTTTTTGAAATTTTGAAAAAAAAATTAACCTCGTTTTTCATCATTTTTAAACATGGGCTATAGCCCCTACCGTACGGCATACTATAACACGCCGTTTTTCATCATTTTTGAGGATTTTAAAAAAATTCTATATTTCAAAAAACATGGGTTATAGCCCATCGTTTTTTTTTTTTTTTTTTTTTTTTTTTTAAATTTAAACCTCGTTTTTCATCATTTTTAAACATGGGCTATAGCCCCTAACGTACGGCATACTATAACACACCGTTTTTCATCATTTTTGAGGATTTTAAAAAAATTCAATATTTCAAAAAACATGGGTTATAGCCCATTGTTTTTTTTAAATTTTGAAAAAAAATTAAACCTCGTTTTTCATAATTTTTAAACATGGGCTATAGCCCCTAACGTACGGCATACTATAACACGCCGTTTTTCATCATTTTTGAGGATTTGAAAAAAAATTCAAAATTTCAAAAACATGGGTTATAGCCCATCGTTTTTTTGAAATTTTGATTTTTTTTTAAACCTCGTTTTTCATCATTTTTAAACATGGGCTATAGCCCCTACCGTACAGCATACTACAACATGCCGTTTTTCATCATTTTTGAGGATTTGAAAAAAAATCTAAATTTCAAAAAACATGGGTTATAGCCCATCGTTTTTTTGAAAATGTGATTTTTTTTTAAACCTAGTTTTTCATCATTTTTAAACTACCGTACGGCATACTATAACACGCCGTTTTTCATCATTTTTGAGGATTTGAAAAAAATTCAAAATTTCAAAAACATGGGTTATAGCCCATCGTTTATTTGAAAATTTTAATTTTTTTTAAACCTCGTTTTTCATCATTTTTAAACATGGGCTATAGCCCCTACCGTACGGCATACTATAACACGCCGTTTTTCATCATTTTTGAGGATTAAAAAAAAAAAAAAAAAAAAAAAAAAACATGGGTTATAACCCATCGTTTTTTGAATTTTTGGAAAAAATAACTAACCTCATTTTTCATCATTTTTGAACATGGACTATAGCCCCTAACGTACGGCATACTATAACACGCCGTTTTTCATCATTTTTGAGGATTTGAAAAAAAATTCAAAATTTCAAAAACATGGGTTATAGCCCATCGTTTTTTTGAAAATTTGAAAAAAATTTAAACCTCGTTTTTCATCATTTTTAAACATGGGCTATAGCCCCTACCGTACGGCATACTATAACACGCAGTTTTTCATCATTTTTGAGGATTTGAAAAAAAAATCTAAATTTCAAAAAACATGGGTTATAGCCCATCGTTTTTTTGAAAATTTGAAAAAAAATTTAACCTCGTTTTTCATCATTTTTAAACATGGGCTATAGCCCCTACCGTACGGCATACTATAACACGCAGTTTTTCATCATTTTTGAGGATTTGAAAAAAAATCTAAATAAAAAAAAACATGGGTTATAGCCCATTGTTTTTTTGAAATTTTGAAAAAAATGTAAACCTCGTTTTTCATCATTTTTAAACATGGGCTATAGCCCCTACCGTACAGCATACTACAACATGCCGTTTTTCATCATTTTTGAGGATTTGAAAAAAAATCTAAATTTCAAAAAACATGGGTTATAGCCCATCGTTTTTTTGAAAATGTGAATTTTTTTTAAACCTAGTTTTTCATCATTTTTAAACATGGGCTATAGCCCCTACCATACGGCATACTATAACACGCCGTTTTTCATCATTTTTGAGGATTTAAAAAAAAATCTAAATTTCAAAAAACATGGGTTATAGCCCATCGTTTTTTTGAAAATTTGAATTTTTTTTAAACCTCGTTTTTCATCATTTTTAAACATGGGCTATAGCCCCTACCGTACGGCATACTATAACACGCAGTTTTTCATCATTTTTGAGGATTTGAAAAAAAATCTAAATAAAAAAAAACATGGGTTATAGCCCATTGTTTTTTTGAAATTTTGAAAAAAATGTAAACCTCGTTTTTCATCATTTTTAAACATGGGCTATAGCCCCTACCGTACGGCATACTATAACACGCCGTTTTTCATCATTTTTGAGGATTTGAAAAAAATTCAAAATTTCAAAAACATGGGTTATAGCCCATCGTTTTTTGAATTTTTGGAAAAAATAACTAACCTCATTTTTCATCATTTTTGAACATGGACTATAGCCCCTAACGTACGGCATACTATAACACGCCGTTTTTCATCATTTTTGAGGATTTGAAAAAAAATTCAAAATTTCAAAAACATGGGTTATAGCCCATCGTTTTTTTTAAATTTTGATTTTTTTTTAAACCTTGTTTTTCATCATTTTTTAAACATGGGCTATAGCCCCTACCGTACAGCATACTACAACATGCCGTTTTTCATCATTTTTGAGGATTTGAAAAAAAATCTAAATTTCAAAAAACATGGGTTATAGCCCATCGTTTTTTTGAAAATGTGAATTTTTTTTAAACCTAGTTTTTCATCATTTTTAAACATGGGCTATAGCCCCTACCATACGGCATACTATAACACGCCGTTTTTCATCATTTTTGAGGATTAAAAAAAAAAATCTAAATTTCTAAAAACATGGGTTATAGCCCATAGTTTTTTTGAAAATTTGATTTTTTTTTAAACCTCGTTTTTCATCATTTTTAAACATGGGCTATAGCCCCTACCGTACGGCATACTATAACACGCAGTTTTTCATCATTTTTGAGGATTTGAAAAAAAATCAAAATTTCAAAAAACATGGGTTATAGCCCATCGTTTTCTTTGAAAATTTGAATTTTTTTTAAACCTCGTTTTTCATCATTTTTAAACATGGGCTATAGCCCCTACCGTACGGCATACTATAACACGCCGTTTTTCATCATTTTTGAGGATTTAAAAAAAATTAAAAATTACAAAAAAACATGGGTTATAGCCCATTGTTTTTTTTTAAATTTTGAATAAAATTTAAACCTTGTTTTTCATCATTTTTAAACATGGGCTATAGCCCCTACCGTACGGCATATTATAACACGCCGTTTTTCATCATTTTTGAGGATTTTAAAAAAATTCAAATTTTCAAAAAACATGGGTTATAGCCCATCGTTTTTTTGAAATTTTGATTTTTTTTTAAACCTCGTTTTTCATCATTTTTAAACATGGGCTATAGCCCCTACCGTACGGCATACTATAACACGCCGTTTTCATCATTTTTGAGGATTAAAAAAAAAAAAAAAAAAATCCAAAAACATGGGTTATAGCCCATCGTTTTTTTGAAATTTTGAAAAAAATTTAAACCTCGTTTTTCATCATTTTTAAACATGGGCTATAGCCCCTACCGTACGGCATACTATAACACGCCGTTTTTCATCATTTTTGAGGATTTAAAAAAAAATCTAAATTTAAAAAAACATGGGTTATAGCCCATCGTTTTTTTGAAAATTTGAATATTTTTTAAACCTCGTTTTTCATCATTATTAAACATGGGCTATAAGCCCCTACCGTACGGCATACTATAACACGCCGTTTTTCATCATTTTTGAGGATTTAAAAAAAAATCTAAATTTCAAAAACATGGGTTATAACCCATCGTTTTTTGGAAATTTTGATTTTTTTTTAAACCTCGTTTTTCATCATTTTTAAACATGGGCTATAGCCCCTACCGTACGGCATACTATAACACGCCGTTTTTCATCATTTTTGAGGATTTAAAAAAAAATCAAAATAAAAAAAAACATGGGTTATAGCCCATCGTTTTTTTTTTTTTTTGATTTTTTTTTAAACCTCGTTTTTCATCATTTTTAAACATGGGCTATAGCCCCTACCGTACGGCATACTATAACACGCCGTTTTCATCATTTTTGAGGATTTAAAAAAAAATCTAAATTTCAAAAACATGGGTAATAACCCATCTTTTTTTTGAAATTTTGAAAAAATTTTAAACCTCGTTTTTCATCATTTTTAAACATGGGCTATAGCCCCTACCGTACGGCATACTATAACACGCCGTTTTCATCATTTTTGAGGATTAAAAAAAAATAATAATAATCCAAAAACATGGGTTATAGCCCATCGTTTTTTTGAAAATTTGAATATTTTTTAAACCTCGTTTTTCATCATTTTTAAACATGGGCTATAGCCCCTACCGTACGGCATACTATAACACGCCGTTTTTCATCATTTTTGAGGATTTAAAAAAAAATCTAAATTTCAAAAACATGGGTTATAACCCATCGTTTTTTTGAAATTTTGATTTTTTTTTAAACCTCGTTTTTCATCATTTTTAAACATGGGCTATAGCCCCTACCGTACGGCATACTATAACACGCCGTTTTTCATCATTTTTGAGGATTTAAAAAAAAATCAAAATTTAAAAAAACATGGGTTATAGCCCATCGTTTTTTTTTTTTTTTTTTTTTTTTTTAAACCTCGTTTTTCATCATTTTTAAACATGGGCTATAGCCCCTACCGTACGGCATACTATAACACGCCGTTTTTCATCATTTTTGAGGATTTAAAAAAAATCTAAATTTAAAAAACATGGGTTATAGCCCATCGTTTTTTTGAAAATTTGAATATTTTTTAAACCTCGTTTTTCATCATTTTTAAACATGGGCTATAGCCCCTACCGTACGGCATACTATAACACGCCGTTTTTCATCATTTTTGAGGATTTAAAAAAAGATCAAAATTTAAAAAAACATGGGTTATAGCCCATCGTTTTTTTTTTTTTTTGATTTTTTTTAAAACCTCGTTTTTCATCATTTTTAAACATGGGCTATAGCCCCTACCGTACGGCATACTATAACACGCCGTTTTTCATCATTTTTGAGGATTTCAAAAATTTCAAATATTTCAAAAAACATGGCTTATAGCCCATCGTTTTTTTTAAATTTTGATTTTTTTTTAAACCTCGTTTTTCATCATTTTTAAACATGGGCTATAGCCCCTACCGTACGGCATACTATAACACGCCGTTTTCATCATTTTTGAGGATTTAAAAAAATATCTACATTTCAAAAACATGGGTAATAACCCATCGTTTTTTTGAAATTTTGAAATTTTTTTAAACCTCGTTTTTCATCATTTTTAAACATGGGCTATAGCCCCTACCGTACGGCATACTATAACACGCCGTTTTTCATCATTTTTGAGGATTAAAAAAAAAAATCAAAATTAAAAAAAACATGGGTTATAGCCCATCGTTTTTTTTTTTTTTTTTTTTTTTTTTAAACCTTGTTTTTCATCATTTTTAAACATGGGCTATAGCCCCTACCGTACGGCATACTATAACACGCCGTTTTTCATCATTTTTGAGGATTTAAAAAAAAATCAAAATTTCAAAAAACATGGGTTATAGCCCATCGTTTTTTTGAAATTTTGAAAAAAATTTAAACCTCGTTTTTCATCATTTTTAAACATGGGCTATAGCCCCTACCGTACGGCATACTATAACACGCCGTTTTTCATCATTTTTGAGGATTTGAAAAAATTTCAAAATTTCAAAAACATGGGTTATAGCCCATCGTTTTTTTGAAAATTTGATTTTTTTTTAAACCTAGTTTTTCATCATTTTTAAACATGGGCTATAGCCCCTACCGTACGGCATACTATAACACGCCGTTTTTCATCATTTTTGAGGATTTAAAAAAAAAATCAAAATTTCAAAAAACATGGGTTATAGCCCATTGTTTTTTTGAAATTTTGAAAAAATGTTAAACCTCGTTTTTCATCATTTTTAAACATGGGCTATAGCCCCTACCGTACGGCATACTATAACACGCCGTTTTCATCATTTTTGAGGATTTAAAAAAATATCTACATTTCAAAAACATGGGTAATAACCCATCGTTTTTTTGAAATTTTGAAGTTTTTTAAACCTCGTTTTTCATCATTTTTAAACATGGGCTATAGCCCCTACCGTACGGCATACTATAACACGCCGTTTTTCATCATTTTTGAGGATTAAAAAAAAAAAAAAAAAAAAAAAAAAACATGGGTTATAGCCCATCGTTTTTTTTTTTTTTTTTTTTTTTTTTTAAACCTTGTTTTTCATCATTTTTAAACATGGGCTATAGCCCCTACCGTACGGCATACTATAACACGCCGTTTTTCATCATTTTTGAGGATTTAAAAAAAAATCAAAATTTCAAAAAACATGGGTTATAGCCCATCGTTTTTTTGAAATTTTGAAAAAAATTTAAACCTCGTTTTTCATCATTTTTAAACATGGGCTATAGCCCCTACCGTACGGCATACTATAACACGCCGTTTTTCATCATTTTTGAGGATTTGAAAAAATTTCAAAATTTCAAAAACATGGGTTATAGCCCATCGTTTTTTTGAAAATTTGAATTTTTTTTAAACCTAGTTTTTCATCATTTTTAAACATGGGCTATAGCCCCTACCGTACGGCATACTATAACACGCCGTTTTTCATCATTTTTGAGGATTTAAAAAAAAAATCAAAATTTCAAAAAACATGGGTTATAGCCCATTGTTTTTTTGAAATTTTGAAAAAATGTTAAACCTCGTTTTTCATCATTTTTAAACATGGGCTATAGCCCCTAACGTACGGCATACTATAACACGCCGTTTTTCATCATTTTTGAGGATTTGAAAAAAATTCAAAATTTCAAAAACATGGGTTATAGCCCATCGTTTATTTGAAAATTTGAATTTTTTTTAAACCTAGTTTTTCATCATTTTTAAACATGGGCTATAGCCCCTACCGTACGGCATACTATAACACGCCGTTTTTCATCATTTTTGAGGATTTAAAAAAAAAATCAAAATTAAAAAAAACATGGGTTATAGCCCATCGTTTTTTGAATTTTTGGAAAAAATAACTAACCTCATTTTTCATCATTTTTGAACATGGACTATAGACCCTAACGTACGGCAAACTTTAGCACGCCGTTTTTCATCATTTTTGAGGATTCTGAAAAATTTCAAAATTTCAAAAAACATGGGTTATAGCCCATCGTTTTTTTTTAATTTTGATTTTTTTTTTAACCTAGTTTTTCATCATTTTTAAACATGGGCTATAGCCCCTACCGTACGGCATACTATAACACGCCGTTTTTCATCATTTTTGAGGATTTTTAAAATTTTAAAATTTTCAAAAAACATGGCTTATAGCCCATCGTTTTTTTGAAATTTTGATTTTTTTTTAAACCTCGTTTTTCATCATTTTTAAACATGGGCTATAGCCCCTACCGTACGGCATACTATAACACGCCGTTTTCATCATTTTTGAGGATTAAAAAAAAAATCTAAATTTCAAAAACATGGGTTATAACCCATCGTTTTTTTGAAATTTTGAAAAAAATTTAAACCTCGTTTTTCATCATTTTTAAACATGGGCTATAGCCCCTACCGTACGGCATACTATAACACGCCGTTTTTCATCATTTTTGAGGATTTTTAAAAATTTAAAAATTTAAAAAAACATGGGTTATAGCCCATCGTTTTTTTGAAATTTTGATTTTTTTTTAAACCTCGTTTTTCATCATTTTTAAACATGGGCTATAGCCCCTACCGTACGGCATACTATAACACGCCGTTTTCATCATTTTGGAGGATAAAAAAAAAAAAAAAAAAATCAAAAAACATGGGTTATAACCCATCGTTTTTTTGAAATTTTGATTTTTTTTTTAAACCTCGTTTTTCATCATTTTTAAACATGGGCTATAGCCCCTACCGTACGGCATACTATAACACGCCGTTTTCATCATTTTTGAGGATTAAGAAGAAAAAAAAACATCAAAAAACATGGGTTATAGCCCATCGTTTTTTTTAAATTTTGAAAAAAATTTAAACCTCGTTTTTCATCATTTTTAAACATGGGCTATAGCCCCTACCGTACGGCATACTATAACACGCCGTTTTTCATCATTTTTGAGGATTTGAAAAAAATTCAAAATTTCAAAAACATGGGTTATAGCCCATCGTTTTTTTGAAAATTTGAATTTTTTTTAAACCTAGTTTTTCATCATTTTTAAACATGGGCTATAGCCCCTACCGTACGGCATACTATAACACGCCGTTTTTCATCATTTTTGAGGATTTAAAAAAAAAATCAAAATTTCAAAAAACATGGGTTATAGCCCATTGTTTTTTTGAAATTTTGAAAAAAAATTAAACCTCGTTTTTCATCATTTTTAAACATGGGCTATAGCCCCTAACGTACGGCATACTATAACACACCGTTTTTCATCATTTTTGAGGATTTGAAAAAAATTCAAAATTTCAAAAACATGGGTTATAGCCCATTGTTTTTTTGAAATTTTGAAAAAAAATTAAACCTCGTTTTTCATCATTTTTAAACATGGGCTATAGCCCCTAACGTACGGCATACTATAACACGCCGTTTTTCATCATTTTTGAGGATTTGAAAAAAATTCAAAATTTCAAAAACATGGGTTATAGCCCATCGTTTATTTGAAAATTTGAATTTTTTTTAAACCTAGTTTTTCATCATTTTTAAACATGGGCTATAGCCCCTACCGTACGGCATACTATAACACGCCGTTTTCATCATTTTTGAGGATTAAGAAAAAAAAAAACATCAAAAAACATGGGTTATAGCCCATCGTTTTTTTGAAATTTTGAAAAAAAATTAAACCTCGTTTTTCATCATTTTTAAACATGGGCTATAGCCCCTACCGTACGGCATACTATAACACGCCGTTTTTCATCATTTTTGAGGATTTGAAAAAAATTCAAAATTTCAAAAACATGGGTTATAGCCCATCGTTTTTTTGAAAATTTGAATTTTTTTTAAACCTAGTTTTTCATCATTTTTAAACATGGGCTATAGCCCCTACCGTACGGCATACTATAACACGCCGTTTTTCATCATTTTTGAGGATTTAAAAAAAAAATCAAAATTTCAAAAAACATGGGTTATAGCCCATTGTTTTTTTGAAATTTTGAAAAAAAATTAAACCTCGTTTTTCATCATTTTTAAACATGGGCTATAGCCCCTAACGTACGGCATACTATAACACACCGTTTTTCATCATTTTTGAGGATTTGAAAAAAATTCAAAATTTCAAAAACATGGGTTATAGCCCATTGTTTTTTTGAAATTTTGAAAAAAATTTAAACCTCGTTTTTCATCATTTTTAAACATGGGCTATAGCCCCTACCGTACAGCATACTACAACATGCCGTTTTTCATCATTTTTGAGGATTTGAAAAAAAATCTAAATTTAAAAAAACATGGGTTATAGCCCATCGTTTTTTTGAAAATGTGAATTTTTTTTAAACCTAGTTTTTCATCATTTTTAAACATGGGCTATAGCCCCTACCGTACGGCATACTATAACACGCCGTTTTTCATCATTTTTGAGGATTTGAAAAAAAATCAAAATTTCAAAAACATGGGTTATAGCCCATCGTTTATTTGAAAATTTGAATTTTTTTTTAACCTCGTTTTTCATCATTTTTAAACATGGGCTATAGCCCCTACCGTACGGCATACTATAACACGCCGTTTTTCATCATTTTTGAGGATAAAAAAAAAAAAAAAAAAAAAAAAAAAAACATGGGTTATAGCCCATCGTTTTTTGAATTTTTGGAAAAAATAACTAACCTCATTTTTCATCATTTTTAAACATGGGCTATAGCCCCTAACGTACGGCATACTATAACACGCCGTTTTTCATCATTTTTGAGGATTTGAAAAAAAATTCAAAATTTCAAAAACATGGGTTATAGCCCATCGTTTTTTTGAAATTTTGATTTTTTTTTAAACCTCGTTTTTCATCATTTTTAAACATGGGCTATAGCCCCTACCGTACAGCATACTACAACATGCCGTTTTTCATCATTTTTGAGGATTTGAAAAAAAATCTAAATTTCAAAAAACACGGGTTATAGCCCATCGTTTTTTTGAAAATGTGAATTTTTTTTAAACCTAGTTTTTCATCATTTTTAAACATGGGCTATAGCCCCTACCGTACGGCATACTATAACACGCCGTTTTTCATCATTTTTGAGGATTTGAAAAAAAATCAAAATTTCAAAAACATGGGTTATAGCCCATCGTTTATTTGAAAATTGGAATTTTTTTTAAACCTCGTTTTTCATCATTTTTAAACATGGGCTATAGCCCCTACCGTACGGCATACTATAACACGCCGTTTTTCATCATTTTTGAGGATAAAATAAAAAAATCAAAATAAAAAAAAACATGGGTTATAGCCCATCGTTTTTTGAATTTTTGGAAAAAATAACTAACCTCATTTTTCATCATTTTTAAACATGGGCTATAGCCCCTAACGTACGGCATACTATAACACGCCGTTTTTCATAATTTTTGAGGATTTGAAAAAAAATTCAAAATTTCAAAAACATGGGTTATAGCCCATCGTTTTTTTGAAAATTTGATTTTTTTTTTAAACCTCGTTTTTCATCATTTTTAAACATGGGCTATAGCCCCTACCGTACAGCATACTACAACATGCCGTTTTTCATCATTTTTGAGGATTTGAAAAAAAATCTAAATTTCAAAAAACACGGGTTATAGCCCATCGTTTTTTTGAAAATGTGAATTTTTTTTAAACCTAGTTTTTCATCATTTTTAAACATGGGCTATAGCCCCTACCGTACGGCATACTATAACACGCCGTTTTTCATCATTTTTGAGGATTTGAAAAAAAATCAAAATTTCAAAAACATGGGTTATAGCCCATCGTTTATTTGAAAATTGGAATTTTTTTTAAACCTCGTTTTTCATCATTTTTAAACATGGGCTATAGCCCCTACCGTACGGCATACTATAACACGCCGTTTTTCATAATTTTTGAGGATAAAAAAAAAAAAAAAAAAAAAAAAAAACATGGGTTATAGCCCATCGTTTTTTGAATTTTTGGAAAAAATAACTAACCTCATTTTTCATCATTTTTGAACATGGACTATAGCCCCTAACGTACGGCATACTATAACACGCCGTTTTTCATCATTTTTGAGGATTTGAAAAAAAATTCAAAATTTCAAAAACATGGGTTATAGCCCATCGTTTTTTTGAAATTTTGATTTTTTTTAAACCTCGTTTTTCATCATTTTTAAACATGGGCTATAGCCCCTACCGTACAGCATACTACAACATGCCGTTTTTCATCATTTTTGAGGATTTGAAAAAAAATCTAAATTTCAAAAAACATGGGTTATAGCCCATCGTTTTTTTGAAAATGTGAATTTTTTTTAAACCTAGTTTTTCATCATTTTTAAACATGGGCTATAGCCCCTACCATACGGCATACTATAACACGCCGTTTTTCATCATTTTTGAGGATTTAAAAAAAAAATCTAAATTTCAAAAAACATGGGTTATAGCCCATCGTTTTTTTTTTAAATTTGAATTTTTTTTAAACCTCGTTTTTCATCATTTTTAAACATGGGCTATAGCCCCTACCGTACGGCATACTATAACACGCAGTTTTTCATAATTTTTGAGGATTTGAAAAAAAATATAAATAAAAAAAAACATGGGTTATAGCCCATAGTTTTTTTGAAATTTTGAAAAAAATGTAAACCTCGTTTTTCATCATTTTTAAACATGGGCTATAGCCCCTACCGTACAGCATACTACAACATGCCGTTTTTCATCATTTTTGAGGATTTGAAAAAAAATCTAAATTTCAAAAAACATGGGTTATAGCCCATCGTTTTTTTGAAAATGTGAATTTTTTTTAAACCTAGTTTTTCATCATTTTTAAACATGGGCTATAGCCCCTACCATACGGCATACTATAACACGCCGTTTTTCATCATTTTTGAGGATTTAAAAAAAAAATCTAAATTTCAAAAAACATGGGTTATAGCCCATCGTTTTTTTTTAAATTTGAATTTTTTTTAAACCTCGTTTTTCATCATTTTTAAACATGGGCTATAGCCCCTACCGTACGGCATACTATAACACGCAGTTTTTCATAATTTTTGAGGATTTGAAAAAAAATCTAAATAAAAAAAAACATGGGTTATAGCCCATTGTTTTTTTGAAATTTTGAAAAAAATGTAAACCTCGTTTTTCATCATTTTTAAACATGGGCTATAGCCCCTACCGTACGGCATACTATAACATGCCGTTTTTCATCATTTTTGAGGATTTGAAAAAAATTCAAAATTTCAAAAACATGGGTTATAGCCCATCGTTTTCTTTGAAAATTAGATTTTTTTTTAAACCTCGTTTTTCATCATTTTTAAACATGGGCTATAGCCCCTACCGTACGGCATACTATAACACGCCGTTTTTCATCATTTTTGAGGATTTAAAAAAAAATCTAAATTTCAAAAAACATGGGTTATAGCCCATCGTTTTTTTTTTAATTTTGAATTTTTTTTAAACCTCGTTTTTCATCATTTTTAAACATGGGCTATAGCCCCTACCGTACGGCATACTATAACACGCCGTTTTTCATCATTTTTGAGGATTTAAATTTTTTTTTAAATTTCAAAAAACATGGGTTATAGCCCATCGTTTTTTAGAAATGTTGAATTTTTTTAAACCTCGTTTTTCATCATTTTTAAACATGGGCTATAGCCCCTACCGTACGGCATACTATAACACGCCTTTTTTCATCATTTTTGAGGATTTAAAAAAAATTCAAATGTTCAAAAAACATGGGTTATAGCCCATCGTTTTTTTGAAAATTTGATTTTTTTTTTAAACCTCGTTTTTCATCATTTTTAAACATGGGCTATAGCCTCTACCGTACGGCATACTATAACACGCCGTTTTTCATCATTTTTGAGGATTTGAAAAAAATTAAAAATTTCAAAAAACATGGGTTATAGCCAATCATTTTTTTTTAATTTTTAATTTTTTTTAAACCTTGTTTTTCATCATTTTTAAACATGGGCTATAGCCCCTACCGTACGGCATACTATAACACGCCGTTTTTCATCATTTTTGAGGATTTAAAAAAAATCTAAATTTCAAAAAACATGGGTTATAGCCCATCGTTTTTTTGAAAATTTGAAAAAAAATTAAACCTCGTTTTTCATCATTTTTAAACATGGGCTATAGCCCCTACCGTACGGCATACTATAACACGCCGTTTTTCATCATTTTTGAGGATTTTTTAAAAAATCAAATTTTCAAAAAACATGAGTTATAGCCCATCGTTTTTTTGAAAATTTGATTTTTTTTTAAACCTCGTTTTTCATCATTTTTAAACATGGGCTATAGCCCCTACTGTACGGCATACTATAACACGCCGTTTTTCATCATTTTTGAGGATTTAAAAAAAAATCAAAATTTCAAAAAACATGGGTTATAGCCCATCGTTTTTTAGAAATGTTGAAAAAAATGTAAACCTCGTTTTTCATCATTTTTAAACATGGGCTATAGCCCCTACCGTACGGCATACTATAACACGCCGTTTTTCATCATTTTTGAGGATTAAAAAAAAAATCAAAATTTCAAAAACATGGGTTATAGCCCATCGTTTTTTAGAAATGTTGAATTTTTTTTAAACCTCGTATTTCATCATTTTTAAACATGGGCTATAGCCCCTACCGTACGGCATACTATAACACGCCGATTTTCATCATTTTTGAGGATTTGAAAAAAAAATCAAATTAACCTAGTTTTTCATCATTTTTGAACATGGGCTATAGCCCCTACCGTACGGCATACTATAGCACGCCGTTTTTCATCATTTTTGAGGATTTGAAAAAAATTCAAAATTTCAAAAAACATCGGTTATAGCCCATCGTTTTTTTAATTTTGGAAGAAAAAAAATTAACCTCGTTTTTCATCATTTTTGAACATGGGCTATAGCCCCTACCGTACGGCATACTATAACACGCCGTTTTTCATCATTTTTGAGGATTTGAAAAGATTTAAAAAAAAACAAAAAAAACATGGGTTATAGCCCATCGTTTTTTGAATTTTTGGAAAAAATAAGTAACCTCATTTTTCATCATTTTTTAACATGGACTATAGCCCCTAACGTACGGCAAACTTTAGCACGCCGTTTTTCATCATTTTTGAGGATTTTAAAAAATATCAAAATTTCAAAAAACATGGGTTATAGCCCATCGTTTTTTTGAAATGTTGAATTTTTTTTAAACCTCGTTTTTCATCATTTTTAAACATGGGCTATAGCCCCTACCGTACGGCATACTATAACACGCCGTTTTTCATCATTTTTGAGGATTTGAAAAAAATGCAAAATTTCAAAAAACATTGGTTATAGCCCATCGTTTTTTTTTTTTTTTTAATTTTTTTTAAACCTCGTTTTTCATCATTTTTAAACATGGGCTATAGCCCCTACCGTATGGCATACTATAGCACGCCGTTTTTCATCATTTTTGAGGATTTGAAAAAATTCAAAATTTCAAAAAACATGGGTTATAGCCCATCGTTTTTAGAATTTTTGAAAAAAAAATTAACCTAGTTTTTCATCATTTTTGAACATGGGCTATAGCCCCTACCGTACGGCATACTATAGCACGCCGTTTTTCATCATTTTTGAGGATTTGAAAAAAATTCAAAATTTCAAAAAACATCGGTTATAGCCCATCGTTTTTTTAATTTTTGAAGAAAAAAAATTAACCTCGTTTTTCATCATTTTTGAACATGGGCTATAGCCCCTACCGTACGGCATACTATAACACGCCGTTTTTCATCATTTTTGAGGATTTGAAAAGATTAAAAAAAAAAAAAAAAAAACATGGGTTATAGCCCATCGTTTTTTGAATTTTTGGAAAAAATAAGTAACCTCATTTTTCATCATTTTTTAACATGGACTATAGCCCCTAACGTACGGCAAACTTTAGCACGCCGTTTTTCATCATTTTTGAGGATTTTAAAAAAATTCAAAATTTCAAAAAACATGGGTTATAGCCCATCGTTTTTTTGAAATTTTGAAATTTTTTTAAACCTAGTTTTTCATCATTTTTAAACATGGGCTATAGCCCCTACTGTACGGCATACTATAACACGCCGTTTTTCATCATTTTTGAGGATTTAAAAAAAAATCAAAATTTCAAAAAACATGGGTTATAGCCCATCGTTTTTTAGAAATGTTGAAAAAAATTTAAACCTCGTTTTTCATCATTTTAAACATGGGCTATAGCCCCTACCGTACGGCATACTATAACACGCCGTTTTTCATCATTTTTGAGGATTTAAAAAAAAATCAAAATTTCAAAAAACATGGGTTATAGCCAATCTTTTTTTTTTTTTTTTGAATTTTTTTTAAACCTTGTTTTTCATCATTTTTAAACATGGGCTATAGCCCCTACCGTACGGCATACTATAACACGCCGTTTTTCATCATTTTTGAGGATTTGAAAATAAATTAAAATTTCAAAAAACATGGGTTATAGCCCATCGTTTTTTAGAAATGTTGAAAAAAATTTAAACCTTGTTTTTCATCATTTTTAAACATGGGCTATAGCCCCTACCGTACGGCATACTATAGCACGCCGTTTTTCATCATTTTTGAGGATTTGAAAAAAATTCAAAATTTCAAAAAACATGGGTTATAGCCCATCGTTTTTTGAATTTTTGAAGAAAAAAAATTAACCTAGTTTTTCATCATTTTTGAACATGGGCTATAGCCCCTACCGTAAGGCATACTATAACACGCCGTTTTTCATCATTTTTGAGGATTTGAAAAAAAATCAAAATTTCAAAAAACATGGGTTATAGCCCATCGTTTTTTTGAAATTTTGACATTTTTTTAAACCTCGTTTTTCATCATTTTTAAACATGGGCTATAGCCCCTACCGTACGGCATACTATAACACGCCGTTTTTCATCATTTTTGAGGATTTAAAAAAAATCAAAATTTCAAAAAACATGGGTTATAGCCCATCGTTTTTTTGAAATGTTGAAATTTTTTTAAACCTCGTTTTTCATCATTTTTAAACATGGGCTATAGCCCCTACCGTACGGCATACTATAACACGCCGTTTTTCATCATTTTTGAGGATTTTTAAAAAAATCTAATTTTCAAAAAACATGGGTTATAGCCCATCGTTTTTTTGAAAATTTGAATTTTTTTTAAACCTCGTTTTTCATCATTTTTAAACATGGGCTATAGCCCCTACTGTACGGCATACTATAACACGCCGTTTTTCATCATTTTTGAGGATTTGAAAAAAAATCAAATTAACCTAGTTTTTCATCATTTTTGAACATGGGCTATAGCCCCTACCGTACGGCATACTATAGCACGCCGTTTTTCATCATTTTTGAGGATTTGAAAAAAATTCAAAATTTCAAAAAACATGAGTTATAGCCCATCGTTTTTTGAATTTTTGAAGAAAATAAATTAACCTCGTTTTTCATCATTTTTGAACATGGGCTATAGCCCCTACCGTACGGCATACTATAACACGCCGTTTTTCATCATTTTTGAGGATTTGAAAATAATTTTAAATTTCAAAAAACATGGGTTATAGCCCATCGTTTTTTAGAAATTTTGAATTTTTTTTAAACCTCGTATTTCATCATTTTTGAACATGGGCTATAGCCCCTACCGTACGGCATACTATAACACGCCGTTTTTCATCATTTTTGAGGATTTGAAAAAAAATCTAAATTTAAAAAAACATGGGTTATAGCCCATCGTTTTTTTGAAATTATGACATTTTTTTAAACCTCGTTTTTCATCATTTTTAAACATGGGCTATAGCCCCTACCGTACGGCATACTATAACACGCCGTTTTTCATCATTTTTGAGGATTAAAAAAAAATCAAAATTTCAAAAAACATGGGTTATAGCCCATCGTTTTTTTGAAATTTTGAAAAAAATTTAAACCTCGTTTTTCATCATTTTTAAACATGGGCTATAGCCCCTACCGTACGGCATACTATAGCACGCCGTTTTTCATCATTTTTGAGGATTTGAAAAAAATTCAAAATTTCAAAAAACATGGGTTATAGCCCATCGTTTTTTGAATTTTTGAAGAAAAAAAATTAACCTCGTTTTTCATCATTTTTGAACATGGGCTATAGCCCCTACCGTACGGCATACTATAACACGCCGTTTTTCATCATTTTTGAGGATTTGAAAATAATTTTAAATTTCAAAAAACATGGGTTATAGCCCATCGTTTTTTAGAAATGTTGAAATTTTTTTAAACCTCGTATTTCATCATTTTTAAACATGGGCTATAGCCCCTACCGTAAGGCATACTATAACACGCCGTTTTTCATCATTTTTGAGGATTTGAAAAAAAATCAAAATTTCAAAAAACATGGGTTATAGCCCATCGTTTTTTTGAAATTTTGACATTTTTTTAAACCTCGTTTTTCATCATTTTTAAACATGGGCTATAGCCCCTACCGTACGGCATACTATAACACGCCGTTTTTCATCATTTTTGAGGATTTAAAAAAAATCAAAATTTCAAAAAACATGGGTTATAGCCCATCGTTTTTTTGAAATGTTGAAATTTTTTTAAACCTCGTTTTTCATCATTTTTAAACATGGGCTATAGCCCCTACCGTACGGCATACTATAACACGCCGTTTTTCATCATTTTTGAGGATTTTTAAAAAAATCTAATTTTCAAAAAACATGAGTTATAGCCCATCGTTTTTTTGAAAATTTGAATTTTTTTTAAACCTCGTTTTTCATCATTTTTAAACATGGGCTATAGCCCCTACTGTACGGCATACTATAACACGCCGTTTTTCATCATTTTTGAGGATTTAAAAAAAAATCAAAATTTCAAAAAACATGGGTTATAGCCCATCGTTTTTTAGAAATGTTGAAAAAAATTTAAACCTCGTTTTTCATCATTTTAAACATGGGCTATAGCCCCTACCGTACGGCATACTATAACACGCCGTTTTTCATCATTTTTGAGGATTTAAAAAAAAATCAAAATTTCAAAAAACATGGGTTATAGCCAATCTTTTTTTTTTTTTTTTGAATTTTTTTTAAACCTTGTTTTTCATCATTTTTAAACATGGGCTATAGCCCCTACCGTACGGCATACTATAACACGCCGTTTTTCATCATTTTTGAGGATTTGAAAATAAATTAAAATTTCAAAAAACATGGGTTATAGCCCATCGTTTTTTAGAAATGTTGAAAAAAATTTAAACCTTGTTTTTCATCATTTTTAAACATGGGCTATAGCCCCTACCGTACGGCATACTATAGCACGCCGTTTTTCATCATTTTTGAGGATTTGAAAAAAATTCAAAATTTCAAAAAACATGGGTTATAGCCCATCGTTTTTTGAATTTTTGAAGAAAAAAAATTAACCTAGTTTTTCATCATTTTTGAACATGGGCTATAGCCCCTACCGTACGGCATACTATAACACGCCGTTTTTCATCATTTTTGAGGATTAAAAAAAAATCAAAATTTCAAAAAACATGGGTTATAGCCCATCGTTTTTTTGAAATTTTGAAAAAAATTTAAACCTCGTTTTTCATCATTTTTAAACATGGGCTATAGCCCCTACCGTACGGCATACTATAGCACGCCGTTTTTCATCATTTTTGAGGATTTGAAAAAAATTCAAAATTTCAAAAAACATGGGTTATAGCCCATCGTTTTTTGAATTTTTGAAGAAAAAAAATTAACCTCGTTTTTCATCATTTTTGAACATGGGCTATAGCCCCTACCGTACGGCATACTATAACACGCCGTTTTTCATCATTTTTGAGGATTTGAAAATAATTTTAAATTTCAAAAAACATGGGTTATAGCCCATCGTTTTTTAGAAATGTTGAAATTTTTTTAAACCTCGTATTTCATCATTTTTAAACATGGGCTATAGCCCCTACCGTAAGGCATACTATAACACGCCGTTTTTCATCATTTTTGAGGATTTGAAAAAAAATCAAAATTTCAAAAAACATGGGTTATAGCCCATCGTTTTTTTGAAATTTTGACATTTTTTTAAACCTCGTTTTTCATCATTTTTAAACATGGGCTATAGCCCCTACCGTACGGCATACTATAACACGCCGTTTTTCATCATTTTTGAGGATTTAAAAAAAATCAAAATTTCAAAAAACATGGGTTATAGCCCATCGTTTTTTTGAAATGTTGAAATTTTTTTAAACCTCGTTTTTCATCATTTTTAAACATGGGCTATAGCCCCTACCGTACGGCATACTATAACACGCCGTTTTTCATCATTTTTGAGGATTTTTAAAAAAATCTAATTTTCAAAAAACATGAGTTATAGCCCATCGTTTTTTTGAAAATTTGAATTTTTTTTAAACCTCGTTTTTCATCATTTTTAAACATGGGCTATAGCCCCTACTGTACGGCATACTATAACACGCCGTTTTTCATCATTTTTGAGGATTTAAAAAAAAATCAAAATTTCAAAAAACATGGGTTATAGCCCATCGTTTTTTAGAAATGTTGAAAAAAATTTAAACCTCGTTTTTCATCATTTTAAACATGGGCTATAGCCCCTACCGTACGGCATACTATAACACGCCGTTTTTCATCATTTTTGAGGATTTAAAAAAAAATCAAAATTTCAAAAAACATGGGTTATAGCCAATCTTTTTTTTTTTTTTTTGAATTTTTTTTAAACCTTGTTTTTCATCATTTTTAAACATGGGCTATAGCCCCTACCGTACGGCATACTATAACACGCCGTTTTTCATCATTTTTGAGGATTTGAAAATAAATTAAAATTTCAAAAAACATGGGTTATAGCCCATCGTTTTTTAGAAATGTTGAAAAAAATTTAAACCTTGTTTTTCATCATTTTTAAACATGGGCTATAGCCCCTACCGTACGGCATACTATAGCACGCCGTTTTTCATCATTTTTGAGGATTTGAAAAAAATTCAAAATTTCAAAAAACATGGGTTATAGCCCATCGTTTTTTGAATTTTTGAAGAAAAAAAATTAACCTAGTTTTTCATCATTTTTGAACATGGGCTATAGCCCCTACCGTACGGCATACTATAACACGCCGTTTTTCATCATTTTTGAGGATTTGAAAATAATTTTAAATTTCAAAAAACATGGGTTATAGCCCATCGTTTTTTAGAAATGTTGAAATTTTTTTAAACCTCGTATTTCATCATTTTTAAACATGGGCTATAGCCCCTACCGTAAGGCATACTATAACACGCCGTTTTTCATCATTTTTGAGGATTTGAAAAAAAATCAAAATTTCAAAAAACATGGGTTATAGCCCATCGTTTTTTTGAAATTTTGACATTTTTTTAAACCTCGTTTTTCATCATTTTTAAACATGGGCTATAGCCCCTACCGTACGGCATACTATAACACGCCGTTTTTCATCATTTTTGAGGATTTAAAAAAAATCAAAATTTCAAAAAACATGGGTTATAGCCCATCGTTTTTTTGAAATGTTGAAATTTTTTTAAACCTCGTTTTTCATCATTTTTAAACATGGGCTATAGCCCCTACCGTACGGCATACTATAACACGCCGTTTTTCATCATTTTTGAGGATTTTTAAAAAAATCTAATTTTCAAAAAACATGGGTTATAGCCCATCGTTTTTTTGAAAATTTGAATTTTTTTTAAACCTCGTTTTTCATCATTTTTAAACATGGGCTATAGCCCCTACTGTACGGCATACTATAACACGCCGTTTTTCATCATTTTTGAGGATTTAAAAAAAAATCAAAATTTCAAAAAACATGGGTTATAGCCCATCGTTTTTTAGAAATGTTGAAAAAAATTTAAACCTCGTTTTTCATCATTTTAAACATGGGCTATAGCCCCTACCGTACGGCATACTATAACACGCCGTTTTTCATCATTTTTGAGGATTTGAAAAAAAATCAAAATTTCAAAAAACATGGGTTATAGCCAATCTTTTTTTTTTTTTTTTGAATTTTTTTTAAACCTTGTTTTTCATCATTTTTAAACATGGGCTATAGCCCCTACCGTACGGCATACTATAACACGCCGTTTTTCATCATTTTTGAGGATTTGAAAATAAATTAAAATTTCAAAAAACATTGGTTATAGCCAATCTTTTTCTTTTTTTTTTTTTTTTGAATTTTTTTTAAACCTTGTTTTTCATCATTTTTAAACATGGGCTATAGCCCCTACCGTACGGCATACTATAACACGCCGTTTTTCATCATTTTTGAGGATTTAAAAAAAAATCAAAATTTCAAAAAACATGGGTTATAGCCCATCGTTTTTTAGAAATGTTGAAAAAAATTTAAACCTTGTTTTTCATCATTTTTAAACATGGGCTATAGCCCCTACCGTACGGCATACTATAACACGCCGTTTTTCATCATTTTTGAGGATTTAAAAAAAAACAAAATTTCAAAAAACATGGGTTATAGCCCATCGTTTTTTTGAAATTTTGAAAAAAATTTAAACCTCGTTTTTCATCATTTTTAAACATGGGCTATAGCCCCTACCGTACGGCATACTATAACACGCCGTTTTTCATCATTTTTGAGGATTTTTTAAAAAATCAAAATTTCAAAAAACATGGGTTATAGCCCATCGTTTTTTAGAAATGTTGAATTTTTTTTAAACCTCATTTTTCATCATTTTTAAACATGGGCTATAGCCCCTACCGTACGGCATACTATAACACGCCGTTTTTCATCATTTTTGAGGATTTGAAAAAAAATCAAAATTTCAAAAAACATGGGTTATAGCCAATCTTTTTTTTTTTTTTTTTAATTTTTTCTTAACCTTGTTTTTCATCATTTTTAAACATGGGCTATAGCCCCTACCGTATGGCATACTATAGCACGCCGTTTTCATCATTTTTGAGGATTTGAAAAAATTCAAAATTTCAAAAAACATGGGTTATAGCCCATCGTTTTTTGAATTTTTGAAAAAAAAATTAACCTAGTTTTTCATCATTTTTGAACATGGGCTATAGCCCCTACCGTACGGCATACTATAGCACGCCGTTTTTCATCATTTTTGAGGATTTGAAAAAAATTCAAAATTTCAAAAACATGGGTTATAGCCCATCGTTTTTTGAATTTTTGAAAAAAAGAATTAACCTCGTTTTTCATCATTTTTGAACATGGGCTATAGCCCCTACCGTACGGCATACTATAACACGCCGTTTTTCATCATTTTTGAGGATTTGAAAAGAATTTTAAATTTAAAAAAACATGGGTTATAGCCCATCGTTTTTTAGAAATGTTGAAAATTTTTTAAACCTCGTATTTCATCATTTTTAAACATGGGCTATAGCCCCTACCGTACGGCATACTATAACACGCCGTTTTTCATCATTTTTGAGGATTTGAAAAAAAATCAAAATTTAAAAAAACATGGGTTATAGCCCATCGTTTTTTAGAAATGTTGAAAAATTTTTAAACCTCGTATTTCATCATTTTTAAACATGGGCTATAGCCCCTACCGTACGGCATACTATAACACGCCGTTTTTCATCATTTTTGAGGATTTGAAAAAAAATCAAAATTTCAAAAAACATGGGTTATAGCCCATAGTTTTTTTGAAATTTTGAAAAAATTTTAAACCTCGTTTTTCATCATTTTTAAACATGGGCTATAGCCCCTACCGTACGGCATACTATAACACACCGTTTTTCATCATTTCTGAGGATTTGAAAAAAAAAAAAAAAATCAAAAAACATGGGTTATAGCCAATCTTTTTTTTTTTTTTTTGAATTTTTTTTAAACCTTGTTTTTCATCATTTTTAAACATGGGCTATAGCCCCTACCGTACGGCATACTATAACACGCCGTTTTTCATCATTTTTGAGGATTTGAAAAAAAATCAAAATTTCAAAAAACATGGGTTATAGCCCATCGTTTTTTTGAAATTTTGAAAAAAATGTAAACCTCGTTTTTCATCATTTTTAAACATGGGCTATAGCCCCTACCGTACGGCATACTATAACACGCCGTTTTTCATCATTTTTGAGGATTTTTCAAAAAATCAAAATTTCAAAAAACATGGGTTATAGCCCATCGTTTTTTAGAAATGTTGACATTTTTTTAAACCTCATTTTTCATCATTTTTAAACATGGGCTATAGCCCCTACCGTACGGCATACTATAACACGCCGTTTTTCATCATTTTTGAGGATTTGAAAAAAAATCAAAATTTCA
This sequence comes from Protomyctophum parallelum, assembly GCF_964188405.1. NCBI lineage: Eukaryota > Metazoa > Chordata > Actinopteri > Myctophiformes > Myctophidae > Protomyctophum > Protomyctophum parallelum. The sequence continues at coordinate 46,043,026 of NC_139705.1, read as the reverse complement.
AAAAACATGGGTTATAGCCAATCTTTTTTTTTTTTTCTTTTTGAATTTTTTCTTAACCTTGTTTTTCATCATTTTTAAACATGGGCTATAGCCCCTACCGTATGGCATACTATAGCACGCCGTTTTTCATCATTTTTGAGGATTTGAAAAAATTCAAAATTTCAAAAAACATGGGTTATAGCCCATCGTTTTTTGAATTTTTGAAAAAAAAATTAACCTAGTTTTTCATCATTTTTGAACATGGGCTATAGCCCCTACCGTACGGCATACTATAGCACGCCGTTTTTCATCATTTTTGAGGATTTGAAAAAAATTCAAAATTTCAAAAAACATGGGTTATAGCCCATCATTTTTTGAATTTTTGAAAAAAAGAATTAACCTCGTTTTTCATCATTTTTGAACATGGGCTATAGCCCCTACCGTACGGCATACTATAACACGCCGTTTTTCATCATTTTTGAGGATTTGAAAATAATTTTAAATTTAAAAAAACATGGGTTATAGCCCATCGTTTTTTAGAAATGTTGAAAATTTTTTAAACCTCGTATTTCATCATTTTTAAACATGGGCTATAGCCCCTACCGTACGGCATACTATAACACGCCGTTTTTCATCATTTTTGAGGATTTGAAAAAAAATCAAAATTTCAAAAAACATGGGTTATAGCCCATAGTTTTTTTGAAATTTTGAAAAAAATTTAAACCTCGTTTTTCATCATTTTTAAACATGGGCTATAGCCCCTACCGTACGGCATACTATAACACGCCGTTTTTCATCATTTTTGAGGATTTTTCAAAAAATCAAAATTTCAAAAAACATGGGTTATAGCCAATCTTTTTTTTTTTTTTTTGAATTTTTTTTAAACCTTGTTTTTCATCATTTTTAAACATGGGCTATAGCCCCTACCGTACGGCATACTATAACACGCCGTTTTTCATCATTTTTGAGGATTTGAAAAAAAATCAAAATTTCAAAAAACATGGGTTATAGCCCATCGTTTTTTTGAAATTTTGAAAAAAAATTAAACCTCGTTTTTCATCATTTTTAAACATGGGCTATAGCCCCTACCGTACGGCATACTATAACACGCCGTTTTTCATCATTTTTGAGGATTTTTCAAAAAATCAAAATTTCAAAAAACATGGGTTATAGCCCATCGTTTTTTAGAAATGTTGAAAATTTTTTAAACCTCATTTTTCATCATTTTTAAACATGGGCTATAGCCCCTACCGTACGGCATACTATAACACGCCGTTTTTCATCATTTTTGAGGATTTGAAAAAAAATCAAAATTTCAAAAAACATGGGTTATAGCCAATCTTTTTTTTTTTTTTTTGAATTTTTTCTTAACCTTGTTTTTCATCATTTTTAAACATGGGCTATAGCCCCTACCGCATGGCATACTATAGCACGCCGTTTTTCATCATTTTTGAGGATTTGAAAAAATTCAAAATTTCAAAAAACATGGGTTATAGCCCATCGTTTTTTGAATTTTTGAAAAAAAAATTAACCTAGTTTTTCAACATTTTTGAACATGGGCTATAGCCCCTACCGTACGGCATACTATAACACGCCGTTTTTCATCATTTTTGAGGATTTTTAAAAAAATCAAAATTTCAAAAAACATGGGTTATAGCCCATCGTTTTTTAGAAATGTTGAATTTTTTTTAAACCTCATTTTTCATCATTTTTAAACATGGGCTATAGCCCCTACCGTACGGCATACTATAACACGCCGTTTTTCATCATTTTTGAGGATTTGAAAAAAAATCAAAATTTCAAAAAACATGGGTTATAGCCAATCTTTTTTTTTTTTTTTTGAATTTTTTCTTAACCTTGTTTTTCATCATTTTTAAACATGGGCTATAGCCCCTACCGTATGGCATACTATAGCACGCCGTTTTCATCATTTTTGAGGATTTGAAAAATTTCAAAATTTCAAAAAACATGGGTTATAGCCCATCGTTTTTTGAATTTTTGAAAAAAAAATTAACCTAGTTTTTCATCATTTTTGAACATGGGCTATAGCCCCTACCGTACGGCATACTATAGCACGCCGTTTTTCATCATTTTTGAGGATTTGAAAAAAATTCAAAATTTCAAAAAACATGGGTTATAGCCCATCGTTTTTTGAATTTTTGAAAAAAAGAATTAACCTCGTTTTTCATCATTTTTGAACATGGGCTATAGCCCCTACCGTACGGCATACTATAACACGCCGTTTTTCATCATTTTTGAGGATTTGAAAAGAATTTTAAATTTAAAAAAACATGGGTTATAGCCCATCGTTTTTTAGAAATGTTGAAATTTTTTTAAACCTCGTATTTCATCATTTTTAAACATGGGCTATAGCCCCTACCGTACGGCATACTATAACACGCCGTTTTTCATCATTTTTGAGGATTTGAAAAAAAATCAAAATTTAAAAAAACATGGGTTATAGCCCATCGTTTTTTAGAAATGTTGAAATTTTTTTAAACCTCGTATTTCATCATTTTTAAACATGGGCTATAGCCCCTACCGTACGGCATACTATAACACGCCGTTTTTCATCATTTTTGAGGATTTGAAAAAAAATCAAAATTTCAAAAAACATGGGTTATAGCCCATAGTTTTTTTGAAAATTTGAAAAAATTTTAAACCTCGTTTTTCATCATTTTTAAACATGGGCTATAGCCCCTACCGTACGGCATACTATAACACGCCGTTTTTCATCATTTCTGAGGATTTGAAAAAAAAAAAAAAATTCAAAAAACATGGGTTATAGCCAATCTTTTTTTTTTTTTTTTTAATTTTTTTTAAACCTTGTTTTTCATCATTTTTAAACATGGGCTATAGCCCCTACCGTACGGCATACTATAACACGCCGTTTTTCATCATTTTTGAGGATTTGAAAAAAAATCAAAATTTCAAAAAACATGGGTTATAGCCCATCGTTTTTTTGAAATTTTGAAAAAAATTTAAACCTCGTTTTTCATCATTTTTAAACATGGGCTATAGCCCCTACCGTACGGCATACTATAACACGCCGTTTTTCATCATTTTTGAGGATTTGAAAAAAAATCAAAATTTCAAAAAACATGGGTTATAGCCCATCGTTTTTTTGAAATTTTGAAAAAAATTTAAACCTCGTTTTTCATCATTTTTAAACATGGGCTATAGCCCCTACCGTACGGCATACTATAACACGCCGTTTTTCATCATTTTTGAGGATTTTTCAAAAAATCAAAATTTCAAAAAACATGGGTTATAGCCCATCGTTTTTTAGAAATGTTGACATTTTTTTAAACCTCATTTTTCATCATTTTTAAACATGGGCTATAGCCCCTACCGTACGGCATACTATAGCACGCCGTTTTTCATCATTTTTGAGGATTTGAAAAAAATTCAAAATTTCAAAAAACATGGGTTATAGCCCATCGTTTTTTGAATTTTTGAAAAAAAGAATTAACCTCGTTTTTCATCATTTTTGAACATGGGCTATAGCCCCTACCGTACGGCATACTATAACACGCCGTTTTTCATCATTTTTGAGGATTTGAAAATAATTTTAAATTTAAAAAAACATGGGTTATAGCCCATCGTTTTTTAGAAATGTTGAAATTTTTTTAAACCTCGTATTTCATCATTTTTAAACATGGGCTATAGCCCCTACCGTACGGCATACTATAACACGCCGTTTTTCATCATTTTTGAGGATTTGAAAAAAAATCAAAATTTCAAAAAACATGGGTTATAGCCCATAGTTTTTTTGAAATTTTGAAAAAAATTTAAACCTCGTTTTTCATCATTTTTAAACATGGGCTATAGCCCCTACCGTACGGCATACTATAACACGCCGTTTTTCATCATTTTTGAGGATTTTTCAAAAAATCAAAATTTCAAAAAACATGGGTTATAGCCAATCTTTTTTTTTTTTTTTTGAATTTTTTTTAAACCTTGTTTTTCATCATTTTTAAACATGGGCTATAGCCCCTACCGTACGGCATACTATAACACGCCGTTTTTCATCATTTTTGAGGATTTGAAAAAAAATCAAAATTTCAAAAAACATGGGTTATAGCCCATCGTTTTTTTGAAATTTTGAAAAAAATTTAAACCTCGTTTTTCATCATTTTTAAACATGGGCTATAGCCCCTACCGTACGGCATACTATAACACGCCGTTTTTCATCATTTTTGAGGATTTTTCAAAAAATCAAAATTTCAAAAAACATGGGTTATAGCCCATCGTTTTTTAGAAATGTTGAAATTTTTTTAAACCTCATTTTTCATCATTTTTAAACATGGGCTATAGCCCCTACCGTACGGCATACTATAACACGCCGTTTTTCATCATTTTTGAGGATTTGAAAAAAAATCAAAATTTCAAAAAACATGGGTTATAGCCAATCTTTTTTTTTTTTTTTTGAATTTTTTCTTAACCTTGTTTTTCATCATTTTTAAACATGGGCTATAGCCCCTACCGCATGGCATACTATAGCACGCCGTTTTTCATCATTTTTGAGGATTTGAAAAAAGTTCAAAATTTCAAAAAACATGGGTTATAGCCCATCGTTTTTTGAATTTTTGAAAAAAAAATTTACCTAGTTTTTCAACATTTTTGAACATGGGCTATAGCCCCTACCGTACGGCATACTATAGCACGCCGTTTTTTATCATTTTTGAGGATTTGAAAAAAATTCAAAATTTAAAAAAACATGGGTTATAGCCCATCGTTTTTTGAATTTTTGAAAAAAAGAATTAACCTAGTTTTTCATCATTTTTGAACATGGGCTATAGCCCCTACCGTACGGCATACTATAACACGCCGTTTTTCATCATTTTTGAGGATTTGAAAAGAATTTTAAATTTAAAAAAACATGGGTTATAGCCCATCGTTTTTTAGAAATGTTGAAATTTTTTTAAACCTCGTATTTCATCATTTTTAAACATGGGCTATAGCCCCTACCGTACGGCATACTATAACACGCCGTTTTTCATCATTTTTGAGGATTTGAAAAAAAATCAAAATTTCAAAAAACATGGGTTATAGCCCATAGTTTTTTTGAAATTTTGAAAAAAATTTAAACCTCGTTTTTCATCATTTTTAAACATGGGCTATAGCCCCTACCGTACGGCATACTATAACACGCCGTTTTTCATCATTTCTGAGGATTTGAAAAAAAATCAAAATTTCAAAAAACATGGGTTATAGCCCATCGTTTTTTTGAAATTTTGAAAAAATTTTAAACCTCGTTTTTCATCATTTTTAAACATGGGCTATAGCCCCTACCGTACGGCATACTATAACACGCCGTTTTTCATCATTTTTGAGGATTTGAAAAAAATTTAAAATTTCAAAAAACATGGGTTATAGCCAATCTTTTTTTTTTTTTTTTTAATTTTTTTTAAACCTTGTTTTTCATCATTTTTAAACATGGGCTATAGCCCCTACCGTACGGCATACTATAACACGCCGTTTTTCATCATTTTTGAGGATTTAAAAAAAATCAAAATTTCGAAAAACATGGGTTATAGCCCATCGTTTTTTTGAAATTTTGAAAAAAAATTAAACCTCGTTTTTCATCATTTTTAAACATGGGCTATAGCCCCTACCGTACGGCATACTATAACACGCCGTTTTTCATCATTTTTGAGGATTTTTAAAAAAATCAAAATTTCAAAAAACATGAGTTATAGCCCATCGTTTTTTGGAAATTTTGAATTTTTTTTAAACCTCGTTTTTCATCATTTTTAAACATGGGCTATAGCCCCTACCGTATGGCATACTATAGCACGCCGTTTTTCATCATTTTTGAGGATTTGAAAAAATTCAAAATTTCAAAAAACATGGGTTATAGCCCATCGTTTTTTGAATTTTTGAAAAAAAAATTAACCTAGTTTTTCATCATTTTTGAACATGGGCTATAGCCCCTACCGTACGGCATACTATAGCACGCCGTTTTTCATCATTTTTGAGGATTTGAAAAAAATTCAAAATTTCAAAAAACATGGGTTATAGCCCATCGTTTTTTGAATTTTTGAAAAAAAGAATTAACCTCGTTTTTCATCATTTTTTAACATGGGCTATAGCCCCTACTGTACGGCATACTATAACACGCCGTTTTTCATCATTTTTGAGGATTTAAAAAAAAATCAAAATTTCAAAAAACATGGGTTATAGCCAATCTTTTTTTTTTTTTTTTTTATTTTTTTTAAACCTTGTTTTTCATCATTTTTAAACATGGGCTATAGCCCCTACCGTACGGCATACTATAACACGCCGTTTTTCATCATTTTTGAGGATTTAAAAAAAATCAAAATTTCGAAAAACATGAGTTATAGCCCATCGTTTTTTGGAAATTTTGAATTTTTTTTAAACCTCATTTTTCATCATTTTTAAACATGGGCTATAGCCCCTACCGTATGGCATACTATAGCACGCCGTTTTTCATCATTTTTGAGGATTTGAAAAAATTCAAAATTTCAAAAAACATGGGTTATAGCCCATCGTTTTTTGAATTTTTGAAAAAAAAATTAACCTAGTTTTTCATCATTTTTGAACATGGGCTATAGCCCCTACCGTACGGCATACTATAGCACGCCGTTTTTCATCATTTTTGAGGATTTGAAAAAAATTCAAAATTTCAAAAAACATGGGTTATAGCCCATCGTTTTTTGAATTTTTGAAAAAAAGAATTAACCTCGTTTTTCATCATTTTTGAACATGGGCTATAGCCCCTACTGTACGGCATACTATAACACGCCGTTTTTCATCATTTTTGAGGATTTAAAAAAATATCAAAATTTCAAAAAACATGGGTTATAGCCCATCGTTTTTTAGAAATGTTGAAAATAATTTAAACCTCGTTTTTCATCATTTGTAAACATGGGCTATAGCCCCTACCGTACGGCATACTATAACACGCCGTTTTTCATCATTTTTGAGGATTTTAAAAAAAATCAAAATTTCAAAAAACATGGGTTATAGCCCATCGTTTTTTAGAAATGTTGAAAAAAATTAAACCTCGTTTTTCATCATTTTTAAACATGGGCTATAGCCCCTACCGTACGGCATACTATAACACGCCGTTTTTCATCATTTTTGAGGATTTGAAAAAAAATTAAAATTTCAAAAAACATTGGTTATAGCCAATCTTTTTCTTTTTTTTTTGAATTTTTTTTAAACCTTGTTTTTCATCATTTTTAAACGTGGGCTATAGCCCCTACCGTACGGCATACTATAACACGCCGTTTTTCATCATTTTTGAGGATTTGAAAAGAATTTTAAATTTAAAGAAACATGGGTTATAGCCCATCGTTTTTTAGAAATGTTGAAATTTTTTTAAACCTCGTATTTCATCATTTTTAAACATGGGCTATAGCCCCTACCGTACGGCATACTATAACACGCCGTTTTTCATCATTTTTGAGGATTTGAAAAAAAATCAAAATTTCAAAAAACATGGGTTATAGCCCATAGTTTTTTTGAAATTTTGAAAAAAAATTAAACCTCGTTTTTCATCATTTTTAAACATGGGCTATAGCCCCTACCGTACGGCATACTATAACACGCCGTTTTTCATCATTTCTGAGGATTTGAAAAAAAAATTAAATTTCAAAAAACATGGGTTATAGCCAATCTTTTTTTTTTTTTTTTTCTTTTTTTTTAAACCTTGTTTTTCATCATTTTTAAACATGGGCTATAGCCCATGGGCTATAGCCCATGGGCTATAGCCCCTACCGTACGGCATACTATAACACGCCGTTTTTCATCATTTTTGAGGATTTGAAAAAAAATTAAAATTTCAAAAAACATGGGTTATAGCCAATCTTCTTTTTTTTTTTTTGAATTTTTTTTAAACCTTGTTTTTCATCATTTTTAAACATGGGCTATAGCCCCTACCGTACGGCATACTATAACACGCCGTTTTTCATCATTTTTGAGGATTTAAAAAAAATCTAAATTTCGAAAAACATGGGTTATAGCCCATCGTTTTTTTGAAATTTTGAAAAAAAATTTAACCTCGTTTTTCATCATTTTTAAACATGGGCTATAGCCCCTACCGTACGGCATACTATAACACGCCGTTTTTCATCATTTTTGAGGATTTTTAAAAAAATCAAAATTTCAAAAAACATGAGTTATAGCCCATCGTTTTTTGGAAAATTTGAATTTTTTTTAAACCTCGTTTTTCATCATTTTTAAACATGGGCTATAGCCCCTACCGTATGGCATACTATAGCACGCCGTTTTTCATCATTTTTGAGGATTTGAAAAAATTCAAAATTTCAAAAAACATGGGTTATAGCCCATCGTTTTTTGAATTTTTGAAAAAAAAATTAACCTCGTTTTTCATCATTTTTGAACATGGGCTATAGCCCCTACCGTACGGCATACTATAGCACGCCGTTTTTCATCATTTTTGAGGATTTGAAAAAAATTCAAAATTTCAAAAAACATGGGTTATAGCCCATCGTTTTTTGAATTTTTGAAAAAAAGAATTAACCTCGTTTTTCATCATTTTTGAACATGGGCTATAGCCCCTACCGTACGGCATACTATAACACGCCGTTTTTCATCATTTTTGAGGATTTGAAAATAATTTTAAATTTAAAAAAACATGGGTTATAGCCCATCGTTTTTTAGAAATTTTGAAAAAAATTTAAACCTCGTTTTTCATCATTTTTAAACATGGGCTATAGCCCCTACCGTACGGCATACTATAACACGCCGTTTTTCATCATTTCTGAGGATTTGAAAAAAAAATAAAATTTCAAAAAACATGGGTTATAGCCAATCTTTTTTTTTTTTTTTTGAAATTTTTTTAAACCTTGTTTTTCATCATTTTTAAACATGGGCTATAGCCCCTACCGTACGGCATACTATAACACGCCGTTTTTCATCATTTTTGAGGATTTAAAAAAAATCTAAATTTAAAAAAACATGGGTTATAGCCCATCGTTTTTTTGAAATTTTGAAAAAAAATTAAACCTCGTTTTTCATCATTTTTAAACATGGGCTATAGCCCCTACCGTACGGCATACTATAACACGCCGTTTTTCATCATTTTTGAGGATTTAAAAAAAAATCAAAATTTCAAAAAACATGAGTTATAGCCCATCGTTTTTTGGAAATTTTGAATTTTTTTTAAACCTCGTTTTTCATCATTTTTAAACATGGGCTATAGCCCCTACCGTATGGCATACTATAGCACGCCGTTTTTCATCATTTTTGAGGATTTGAAAAAATTCAAAATTTCAAAAAACATGGGTTATAGCCCATCGTTTTTTGAATTTTTGAAAAAAAAAATAACCTCGTTTTTCATCATTTTTGAACATGGGCTATAGCCCCTACCGTACGGCATACTATAGCACGCCGTTTTTCATCATTTTTGAGGATTTGAAAAAAATTCAAAATTTCAAAAAACATGGGTTATAGCCCATCGTTTTTTGAATTTTTGAAAAAAAGAATTAACCTCGTTTTTCATCATTTTTGAACATGGGCTATAGCCCCTACCGTACGGCATACTATAACACGCCGTTTTTCATCATTTTTGAGGATTTGAAAAAAAATCTAAATTTCAAAAAACATGGGTTATAGCCCATCGTTTTTTTGAAATTTTGAATTTTTTTTAAACCTCGTTTTTCATCATTTTTAAACATGGGCTATAGCCCCTACCGTACGGCATACTATAACACGCCGTTTTTCATCATTTTTGAGGATTTGAAAAAAAATCTAAATTTCAAAAAACATGGGTTATAGCCCATCGTTTTTTTGAAATTTTGAATTTTTTTTAAACCTTGTTTTTCATCATTTTTAAACATGGGCTATAGCCCCTACCGTACGGCATACTATAACACGCCGTTTTTCATCATTTTTGAGGATTTAAAAAAAATCTAAATTTCAAAAAACATGGGTTATAGCCCATCGTTTTTTTGAAATTTTGAAAAAAAATTAAACCTCGTTTTTCATCATTTTTAAACATGGGCTATAGCCCCTACCGTACGGCATACTATAACACGCCGTTTTTCATCATTTTTGAGGATTTTTAAAAAAATCTAAATTTCAAAAAACATGAGTTATAGCCCATCGTTTTTTGGAAATTTTGAATTTTTTTTAAACCTCGTTTTTCATCATTTTTAAACATGGGCTATAGCCCCTACCGTATGGCATACTATAGCACGCCGTTTTTCATCATTTTTGAGGATTTGAAAAAATTCAAAATTTCAAAAAACATGGGTTATAGCCCATCGTTTTTTGAATTTTTGAAAAAAAAAATTAACCTCGTTTTTCATCATTTTTGAACATGGGCTATAGCCCCTACCGTACGGCATACTATAGCACGCCGTTTTTCATCATTTTTGAGGATTTGAAAAAAATTCAAAATTTCAAAAAACATGGGTTATAGCCCATCGTTTTTTGAATTTTTGAAAAAAAGAATTAACCTCGTTTTTCATCATTTTTGAACATGGGCTATAGCCCCTACCGTACGGCATACTATAACACGCCGTTTTTCATCATTTTTGAGGATTTGAAAATAATTTTAAATTTAAAAAAACATGGGTTATAGCCCATCGTTTTTTAGAAATGTTGAAATTTTTTTAAACCTCGTATTTCATCATTTTTAAACATGGGCTATAGCCCCTACCGTACGGCATACTATAACACGCCGTTTTTCATCATTTTTGAGGATTTGAAAAAAAATCAAAATTTCAAAAAACATGGGTTATAGCCCATAGTTTTTTTGAAATTTTGAAAAAAAGAATTAACCTCGTTTTTCATCATTTTTGAACATGGGCTATAGCCCCTACCGTACGGCATACTATAACACGCCGTTTTTCATCATTTTTGAGGATTTGAAAATAATTTTAAATTTAAAAAAACATGGGTTATAGCCCATCGTTTTTTAGAAATGTTGAAATTTTTTTAAACCTCGTATTTCATCATTTTTAAACATGGGCTATAGCCCCTACCGTACGGCATACTATAACACGCCGTTTTTCATCATTTCTGAGGATTTGAAAAAAAAAAAAAATTTCAAAAAACATGGGTTATAGCCAATCTTTTTTTTTTTTTTTTTTAATTTTTTTAAACCTTGTTTTTCATCATTTTTAAACATGGGCTATAGCCCCTACCGTACGGCATACTATAACACGCCGTTTTTCATCATTTTTGAGGATTTGAAAATAATTTTAAATTTAAAAAAACATGGGTTATAGCCCATCGTTTTTTAGAAATGTTGAAATTTTTTTAAACCTCGTATTTCATCATTTTTAAACATGGGCTATAGCCCCTACCGTACGGCATACTATAACACGCCGTTTTTCATCATTTCTGAGGATTTGAAAAAAAAATAAAATTTCAAAAAACATGGGTTATAGCCAATCTTTTTTTTTTTTTTTTTTAATTTTTTTAAACCTTGTTTTTCATCATTTTTAAACATGGGCTATAGCCCCTACCGTACGGCATACTATAACACGCCGTTTTTCATCATTTTTGAGGATTTGAAAAAAAATCAAAATTTCAAAAAACATGGGTTATAGCCCATCGTTTTTTTGAAATTTTGAAAAAAATTTAAACCTCGTTTTTCATCATTTTTAAACATGGGCTATAGCCCCTACCGTACGGCATACTATAACACGCCGTTTTTCATCATTTTTGAGGATTTGAAAAAAAATTAAAATTTCAAAAAACATGGGTTATAGCCAATCTTTTTTTTTTTTTTTTTAATTTTTTTTAAACCTTGTTTTTCATCATTTTTAAACATGGGCAATAGCCCCTACCGTACGGCATACTATAACACGCCGTTTTTCATCATTTTTGAGGATTTAAAAAAAATCTAAATTTCAAAAAACATGGGTTATAGCCCATCGTTTTTTTGAAATTTTGAAAAAAAATTAAACCTCGTTTTTCATCATTTTTAAACATGGGCTATAGCCCCTACCGTACGGCATACTATAACACGCCGTTTTTCATCATTTTTGAGGATTTGAAAAAAATCAAAATTTCAAAAAACATGGGTTATAGCCCATCGTTTTTTGAATTTTTGAAAAAAAAAATTACCTAGTTTTTCATCATTTTTGACCATGGGCTATAGCCCATACCATACGGCATACTATAGCACGCCGTTTTTCATCATTTTTTAGGTTTTGAAAAAAAAGAAAAAAAGGGGTATAGCCCATGGCTTTTTACGATTTCTGGGATTTGAAAAAAAGGTGAAAATCTCAGAAAAGCGAAAGGCTATAGTCCATGGTCACAGACTGCATACTGGTCAAGGTCATTTATACTGGTCAAGGTCATTTATACTTGTCAAGGTCATTTATACTGGTCACGGTCATTTACTAGTCTTATGAAGGTCATTTATACTGCTCAAGGTCACTGATATTGGTCAAGGTCATTGACCGGCGCGCTATAGTGCCCGATTCTTCATCATTGTTGAGGATTTGAAAAAAAGGTGAAAGTCGCGGAAAAGCGAGAGGCGTACTCGGAGGGCATACTGGTCAAGGTCATTCATACTGGTCAAGGTTATTTATACTGGTGAAGGTCATTTATACTGGTCAAGGTCATTTATACTTGTCAAGGTCATTTATACTGGTCAAGGGCATTTATACTTGTCAAGGTCATTTATACTGCTCAAGGTCATTGAGCGGCGCGCTATAGTGCGCGATTCTTCATCATTGTTGAGGATTTGAAAAAAAGACGAAAATCATTCCGAGACCATGGTCTTTTTTTAAATCCTCTTTTTTCATCATTTTTGACCATGGGCTGTAGCCCATCTCAGACGGCTTACTATAGCATGCCATTTTTCATCATTTGAGGATTTGAAAAAAAAAAGACGAAAATTACTCCGAGACCATGGACTATAGTCCATGGTCTCGGAGTGCCTTTCGCTTTTCTGTGATTTTCATCTTTTTTTTAAATCCTCCGAAATCGGGAAAAATGACATGCTATAGTATGCCCTCTGAGACCATGGACTATAGCCTTTAGTTTTTCCGTGATTTTCACCTTTTCAAATCCTCAACAATGAAGAATCGCTCACTATAGTGTGCCACTCAATGACCTTGAACAGTATAAATGACCTTGAGCAGTATAAATGACCGTCACCAGTATCAATGACCTTGACCAGTATAGATGACCTTCATAAGACTATGCCCATCCGAGACCATGGACTATAGCTGTATTTGGGTAAAGTGGTGATAAGATAAGAACACATTGAGCTGTATTTGGGTAAAGTGATAATACAAGAACACATTCAAGTATCTCACAATGTATAGTAAGTACATATATGTATAGTAAGTTCCCAAACCAACTATGATGAGTCAGTTTTGTGTTGCTCATAAAACATCACTTCATCACCAATTTTATAAAATAAAAAAAATGTATCAAACAAAAATAAGAGACGTTCTCATTTGTTCTGCATGGGTCTAGTGAACAGAAATCATATGGAATAAATAGACTTGGGAACCTAACTGTATAGGGAGTACAAACACAGTAGAGAACCTTGGGGTTATCATCTCTGAAAAGGCAACACAATGAGCAGAACATTTTAAATTAAAATAAACATGTCAATACAACAAATTGAACAGAGCACTGCAGGGACTTGAACCCCGTTCTGGTAAACCAGGAGTACCACACCAGTGCCTTAGTTTGTTTTGTTGTAATTTACAGGTGTGGTCTGATTGTCTCCAAATTTCATGATATTCATAATTGCTATATTGGCTATACATTTTGGTCATGCTAAGTTGATGCAGGTTAAGTGAGACACATTGTCTGGTCAGAAGAGGTAGGTCTGGGGGTTTTCCTTTACTAGAGGTTCCCAGCCAAGTACCCCTGTGGGCAGGCATTGTTTTTTACTCTTTGAGGCTTGCTGAGGTGTGTGAGAAATTTAGCATTCTATTGCATCAAGGCGAGACCACTTGGTTAACAAGTGGCATTATGCTGATGCATATGTAAAGTTTCAGACCCCACCCTGTATTCATCTCTGGTCTATGCAAAAGTATATAATGTCTCGTAAATGCAATGTTTAGGGAGTCTTGGCAGGCTGTCCACATGGGCAGTCTGTTGTGTGCTCCGCGGCCACCGGTCGCGGGAAGCGATGCTATTCTGTCATTCTGGACTTTGTCTGTGATTGAATAAATACAACTCTGGGATCTTCAGTTCACCTCTCTGCCTGAGTTTCTCTTCATCTGATCGTCCAATGCTTTTGACAAGGTTTTTCACTACGGTACAGTATCCAGTTTGTGTTAGAGAACTCCAGTCTTATCTAGTTTAGTTGTGTGAAAATACACGACACAGGTCCATTATTTTCATCTTGTTCTCAAATCCTGCAAAATCATGAAAAACGTCATGCAGTCCTATAAAACATTTCAAAGTAAAAAGTTCCATCATGTGTCTCCACAGTAAGCTGAATAATAAAAAGTGTGAATGGAGTTTCTAGGTGAAAGTGACTTTTTGACGTGCCATACAGCTGCCATTGTGCCCCATTATAAAATTCTCAAATTAGAAATTTGAAAGCACTATATTTCTAAAACTATGAAACATTTCAAAGATTCCTTTTCAGACAAACATGTCCACCGTAAGATGAACCTAAATAGGTTTGAATGGGGTTTCTAGGTGTAAGTATGTAGGACTAGTAGCATGCCATAGTTTGTGCTATTGCCATTGAGAATGCATTGGTTGTTTAAGTTAAATAACTCAGAAAATAACAAACATTAGTAGAAAGTTCCAGCATGTGTGCCCACAGTAAGCTCAATTATAAAAAGTGTGAATGGAGCTTCTAGGTGAAAGTGATCTTTCTATGAAACATTTCAAAGATTCCTTTTCAGGCAAACATGTCCACCATAAGATGAACCTAAATGGGTTTGAATGGGGTTTCTAGGAGTTCCAGATCCCCAGGAAAGCGCCCAGGGGGCCGGGGCGGTTCCGGCGTGCCGCCACACGTCCGAAACGGTTGAGAAATAACAGTTACAATGTGACGGTCCCTCTACTGTACTGTCACTGTACTGGCACACCCGAAAGCATCATATATACAGTTAATACGTGCGTTGTGTGTTTGTGTGTGCATTAGGTTGCGCACAGGTGGTGAAAAAAACCATGCTGTTTTCGTGCTCATACCCAGCCAGGCACCCAGTCAGCAAGCCAGCCAGCCAGCCACCCACCCAACCACACACATAGCTCCGTAAGGGACTCAAAAGAAGTTTTAACCCCGATGCCTAAACTGTAAAGATTTTCGTTTATTTTGCCGATCCTTAATCCCGCTAACAAAACACCATAAAATGAACAACAAAACACCAAAAAACATAACAGTACGCCAAATTAATTTATTAAAGATTTTAAGACTCCATGAGCTCATAAAAGGCATTTTATACAAGACAAGCAAGACCACATAGAAAGATGAGATCAATAAATAATAATAAAAAAAAGAAAGCTAAATACCTAATAACTAAATAGCGGTTCACCCACACATTCATTAGTGTCAATCTTCATTAATTAGCTTCACATTAAGGACTACTTGTGTGTTAACGATATGTTATGTAATGTTCTGCATTACATAGCGTACAGTGTATGGAGTTAATCTGATCAATCAGACCCATGGCGAATACAACCAGTGGTTCTCAATCAAGGACAAGCATGATAAGATGCATAATGTATTTGGCTGCAGCAGAACAATGTTTTCAAAATTGTTTTCAAAAAATGAAAATAGTCACTATACATAGTTCAGAATGCATCCAACTGCGCATTTGGAATAGCCACAGTATAGTGTAATAATAATATGTTTATAGTGGTTACAATCACTTCTATGCTACCTGTATATTAACTAATTTAGCTGATGATCCCCTCTTAAGGACATGGGGTCCTTGGTCCCCACTTTGAAAACCACTGGTACACAATGCAGAAGGAAACCCAGGTGAGAACAATAACAACAAAATACAAATAATAAAATGTAATGTAATTCGACATAAAAGGAAGCAACTCGTATGTACTGTATCAATTAAAAGAGAAAATCAATCCACAATAGCATTACTATTGTATTTCCAAATTATATTGAGATTTTGAACGTCACCGTCAGGCAGAAACCTTGTATACCTCCATATTTCAACTTCTTAATTTTTCCCGCAATAAATTAATGCCCGATTTCAACGGTTTTCGTCCTCCCGACAGTGAGGAACGTCGTGGGCCATTTCTATTGTAGTTGATTTGAACATTTCCGATACAGAGCAGCAATCAAACATGTTTTGGTTAAACTTCCTACCCCAGCATACTGGAATTAAGACATTCATTAAAATGTTTTAATTAAAAATAAAAAAAATCAACATTACCCGCATAACAACAAGCAATTTTTGATAAACTACAAACTGAAACAGTGAGAAGGTGCTGTAGTAGTATTGCTTTTTATGGGAGAATCAGTTTTTTTTAACCACGGTCTTACAACCCTAGTTAGTGGACCCTACTAGTGTATTTAAATAAAGATTTAATAAATATCTTTGCTGAAAATAGCCAATCTACATGCTCACAATGTGACACATTGTGAGCATGTACATCGATCAGCAATTTTCAGCAATTATAAATAACTTCAAACATCTCTCAGGATACGGTAATTTCCCTTGTCCCTTGTATAGCAACTATAGGCATTTGTATGAACAATATACATTTTCACATGTCTTTACACATTTGTCCAGTTTCTATATGAATTTTCACAAGTCTTTACACACATTTTTTCAGTTTCTTTTTTGACAGCAACACTCTGTATTGTGTGCACACTTTGGCTTGGCTCAGGCTCAATGAGAAAGGCCTGTATATAAGGGTCATGTATTCTGTGCACATTTTGGCTTGGCTCAGGCCAATCTGTAATTCTCAAGCTTTTCTGGCCCACAGGTTGAGAATCACTGGACTCAATGATATAGTCTGTCTGCAGTATATAAGGGTCATGGTGGTAGTGACAGTTTTAGTGGTTTACGACCCATAATGGCCACTGATCAAAGTCCTTCGATCAAACATGTCAGGGAGACGGTGAACACAACAAGATCTGCATGAGGTTCAATGACTTAATGACATTCAATGACTCTTTCCCACTACAAGAACTAAGACAACCTCAGTCGCTGTCAGGATCATAACGTTTTACTTGACGATTGTCATAAAAAAAAAATCATTGGCCGGGTTTTGCCTTACGTGTGGTCCTTACGAAGGCTTGCCTTATGTTACAGGCGTTTCCTGAAAGCGCACGTAAGCGCCTCTCAACACAGGCTACGCAGTAACTCATTCCCTGACATCTATTTAGGCTTTGTAAACAATTGCATGGAGTAGTTATGACAAACAACTTAACTTAAATATATATATTAAGTAAATAACTGAAGTGGCCGATACCAATAACCCAAATAAATGATATACAATGGCAAAAATAGGCCACATTTAAATCACACCCGTGTGAAGTGTGAGGTGCTCTTGTCAACGTACAAATTTATGTCATATTTGGCAGACATTTTACCTAATTTCTCCTTTCATTGTCAATGGCAAATATGAGACGTGTGGGGACACAATTTACGTCATATTTGGGGGACATTTGACCTAATTTCACCTTTCATTGTCAATTGACAAGAAAACATAAAAAAAAAAATATATATAGTTTGTTTAAATTACGTACTGTACGTCCCCTTCATGGGTGGTTCTGGCTGGACTCTATAATAATGACTTTTCTGATTTAATTCTGTGTGAGCTGATATAATTACCATACTTATTATTACATATAATAATTATCAGCTCATTTCTGCAAATGCTTTCAGCAGAATAGGGAAATGTGGGTTTTAAGTGGTTAACCCATTCTGGGCGAGAACCCCTTTTGGTGTTTTACCCCTTCAGTGCAGGAACCCATTTTGGGGTTCTGTACAGTATGTAGGCCTACAGTATTCAAAAATGTAAAACAAACTGATGCTGCTATATAAATATTTGAAGTTTTTCAGAAACTTAGGTCAGGATTTAGAGGCGTTTTTTTAGAATCGGCCTCAGGCCTACACTCTCCACCTTGCAGCCCTTCCTGTGCATGTCATCAAAAGGAAAAATAAATAAATCAAATAAGTAGCAAGCTGTTGTGTGATCTCTCCTTTTCTTTTACAAAATATCAGCCAAAACATCAGAATTTTTGGAATAGATCTCCAAATCTGGATCGGACTTAGAAATCTGGCATCGGTGGTGGTGTAGTTCTGGGTTAAGCGTGACTCCTTCTGAAAACCAAAGTTTTCATCGGAAAAGGAGGTGATAAAACTACACATTTACGTAATTGAGTGGTGCAACCACTCCAAGGAACAGCAATGTCCGTGACTCCGTGTCCGCCTATGTGACGTTAGCCTATGTGACGTTAATGAGCACAAGTATGACTATTAGTACCAGTAGGGGCGCTGTTGTGCCAAACAGAGAGAGAGATAGTGCTGTACTGTTGCCTGCAAATGAGAGAGAGAGAGAGAGAGAGGAGAGTTGCAACACTCAGTTCACACGGGTGAGATTTCTTTTAATTTCGGATGGGCGGTCCCAGAACTTTCCCTCAGAACCTGTGCACCTCCCTAGGACCTGACTCCCCGAACTTTAGTTAGGGAAGCCTTTCCCAACCGGGAGATTTTCCGATTGCACTTCACCCGTGGTAGTGGAAAAGAGCCAGAGGACATACCTCACAGAGACACCCAGCATTGCTCTGGACAGAGGACTATTTCTTCCCACGTCGCTTCTCAGTCTGTAAAAGGGTGCTTCCGGACATCCAGGCGCAGAGGATCCTGATTGGTCAGTCAGTAAAAGGGTGCTTCCGGACATCCAGGCGCAGCGGATTCAGATTGGTCAGTCTGTGGCAGGACAGGAACCAGAGCATGTCACTTTCCCTTCCTAGGTTTCTACTGTGATTCGTTGAAAGCACTATCCAATCAGAAATGACGTGACCTATGCAACAAGCAACGTTCGGAAATCGGGCTCAACAGGAAGAGAGTCAGACCGAGAAGCAAAGTTAAAAAAAAAGAAAAACGCTGAACGTAGCGAAATCGGTGTGGATACCAGGTTAAGAGATATCCGCTATCGCCTGTCAAATCAATTGCGATTGACGTCACTAAGAGTGCGAGGCTGTTCAAAGCAACTCGGCTTCGTCGTCGTCTTCGGACCCCGACGGTCCCTGGCGGACCTCCTCGTACCACTTGTTGGTCAGCGTCTTCATCTGGATGCGGCCGTGGAGCAGGTCCTGGCAAAAAACACTCACGTTACATACAAAAACTGTACATGTGACATAAATATTACTAACAAATCGTCATAAAGGGGTCTTTATGTAGCAGTAGAGCCCCTGTCTGATGACCAAAAGCCTAACAATCGCACCAGGCCAAGGGGGAATTCCCTTTTGGCTAGTGTTCAATATGTTGACTTTCTACACGGGTTAGAATCCCGGGCGTCACATTGCTACTGTGACCCGGATCGGGTTTCGAGGTGAGGGAAGGTCAAAAGGGGGCGTGGGTGTAGTGGCGCTTGCACACACACACACACACACACACACACACACACACACACACACACACACACACACACACACACACCTCCTGTGTGAGTCTCCTAGTGAAGAAGGGGTTGAGGTATTTGGCGTCGAGCCACAGGAAGCCCTTGAGGTCTTGTCTCTGGTAGATGTGGGCCTCGTACTCCTCTTCTGTGAGCTCCGACAGATGCTCCGACTCTAAAGCATTACCCTGTGGAATAAACCAGGTGAGAGAACGGCTTCAGAGGTGAGAGGAGGTTAATGAAATGAGAATGAAGATACTTTGTGTATTTTGCGGTCTCTGGGCCCCTCTGAATTTATGCCAGCGTTGATTGGTGTGTGTGTGTGTTTGTTTGTGTGTGTGTGTGTGTGCGTGCGTGTTCCTGTGTCTCCTGAGTCGTTCGCTTCATGCCACCGTTGACGCAATGTGCT
The DNA here is from genome assembly GCF_964188405.1 of Protomyctophum parallelum. Taxonomy (NCBI): domain Eukaryota; kingdom Metazoa; phylum Chordata; class Actinopteri; order Myctophiformes; family Myctophidae; genus Protomyctophum; species Protomyctophum parallelum. The sequence goes on along the minus strand of NC_139705.1, from coordinate 46,023,114 downwards.
ACGTAAGACACAATCAACTCTTTGATGTCTGTGTGGGGGTTGGCTGGCAATGGACAAGAGGATGGAATAACTAGGTTCCATCCAGCGGTCAAGTGTGTGTGTGTGTGTGTGTGTGTGTGTGTGTACATGAGCACCTGTTCTTAGTGAAATCAAAGGGGGCTAGGTTGAGGAATTCCAAATACCAAATGTTCTTTTTTTTTTTACTTGTAGACCTCAGATGGTTAGTTATAATGAGCATATACAGTATATTAATAAAATCACACCCGTGTGAATTGAGTGAAGTGCTAATATAATAAAGTATAACTCATTTTGATTAGGTGATGTAATGGTGATGTAAAACAAACGGTGACAAAATGCATCACTGTCGTGCCAATCATCACGGTAAAGCACACCCTCTCATGTAATATTGCTTAATTATTACCATTTTCTCGGTCTTGCTGAGCGTGATGCCCTTCTTGTTCTTGCGCCGCGTCTGGCTCTCCTCGATGTCCATGAGGCGTATGAGGGGCATGGTGCCGCCGCCCATGAGGAGGATGGTGAAGAGGACGATGATGATGGTGGTGGTGCCGATCAGCTGGCGCTTCTCCACGGGCTCCAGGCCCAGGTGGAGGCTCAGTGCGTACGGGATGGCACCTCTCAGACCTGGCAGGGAGAGAGACTAAACCTTTAATGAGGAAAGGAGAAGAAATACCTAGGAATAGACATTCCAGGTACGGCAATATATATTGGGAGAAAAAAACAATAACATGCTGAGGAGCCAGGCTGCCGGTGTTATTGTGGCTGACCGAAGCCTCCTTTAGGGTTCTGAGTTACGTTTTGGGGGGATTTTCTAACAAATTAACCTTCTTCGTTTGATTTATTTATTAATGTTTTGTAGAGTGGGTGATGTCCTGGCCTGTAGGTTGAATACGTTGTCTCTGTGGATGATCGGGCCTGAAGAGGTCATTCATGTTCCTCATCATGGAAATATTTGAAAGAATGGATATAATAGTAACAGATCATCCCTTAAAGCAGTGGTTCTCAGACCTTGTCATGCCAAGGACCCAACATGGATCTATATTTGGCCGTGGGGTCGAAAAAAAAATATATATCAACACTTTTGATTTTAAAAAAATAGCCATGGTAACAAATGTTGCTGGGGACCCCTCCTGGAACTCCTCCAAGGACCCCTGGGACTCCATTTTGAGAAGCAAAGCCTTAGAGTTTGGCCAATAGAAAGACATGTAGTTGGACTCTGTGCAATCTAACGGTAAATGAGTGAAAATAATGCATGTCAATGTGCTTACCACTGAACCACATGATGCACATCATCTTGGGCGTGATCTTGTGATCTCTGAAGAAGTTGAGCAGGAAGGACAGAGGGAAGATGTTCACCGCCCGGCCCAGGAGAACCAGCACCTGTAGAGAGATAGACAATGCACAGCTCTGTGGATGTATACTAGTGTCTGACCTCTCCCATGTACTGCACAGCTCTGTGGATGTATACTAGTGTCTGACCTCTCCCATGTACTGCACAGCTCTATGGGTATGTATAGTAGTGTCTGACCTCTCCCATGTACTTTACTCTGAGTAATACTGCCGTCAGGTAAGAAAACACATTAAAACACATTGTGTTCTGATTTAAAAAAAAAAAAAAAAAGAACGTCTGTGGACGTCTTTGGTATTACCCCACGTGTTGTTCCCAAGACGTCTGTGGATGTCTTTGCAAAAGAAAATGAATGCATTGGGCGTTTAAATTAAATAACTCAGAAACTACAAAACATTTCAATGTAAAAAAGTTCCAGCATGTGTCTCCACAGTCAGCTGAATAATAAAAAGTGTGAATGGAGTTTCTAGGTGAAAGTGATGTTTTGACAGTGTTGCGTGGGCACACAAAGTGTTAAAGGGTCCCTGCATGGAGCAATATCAGATTTAAGCACTCGTTTGTCCCTCTGCACTGGCAGCTGTGGACAAGGACTCTCATACGGTCAAGAGCTAAAGCAATCAGAGACGCTGTGTACTGCACTTTCCCCAGGCGGTGTGAAAAACCATTTCGAAAAGCTTTTAAAAAGGTCAACAGCACACAGTACTTACGATGCACCAGATGACAAAGGATATTTCAAACTTGTGAGGGAAGCTGAAGATGGAGAGACCCAGGAAGGCAAACACGCACGTTTCTGTAAAGATGAAAAAGCAGAGAATTTCTCATTTCATTGTCAATGGCAAATATTGAGACGTGTGAGGACAAAATGTACGTAATATTTGGCAGACATTTGACCTAATTTCTCCTTTCATTGTCAATGGCAAATATTGAGACGTGTGGGTACAAAAAAAGGAGAGGAGAGGCGTGAGTCTGGGTGGGAGCGGTTTGGGACAGGGGAACAGGGTTACTATAACCACACAGAGGCGAGGAGTGGGTCGTGGTGGGATAGTTTGGGACGTGGGAACAGGACTATACTGACCACACATGAAGGCCACGCTGCGTAGCGTCTGCTGCATCAGAATCTGGGTGACGGGAGACAGGTTGTGATGGGTGTAGTGAGACATCACGATGCCAGAGAACAGGATGGCCATGATGCCTGTGAGGGACGGACACAAGCAGAGTGAAACACATAACATTGACCCGTTACCTCATTGACGGCCATGGACGTGTGTTGACGCATGTCAATCCAAAGCCCACACTGCCAGGGATGTAGTTTGACGTATGCTGGTGTTTTCAGTGTTTCATTCCTGCAAATAATCCTTTCCTTTCTCTCTCTGTGTGTCTGTGTGTGTGTGTGTGTGTTTGTGTGTGTACCCACCAGACAGCTTGATGCCTTCTGCCAGGCCATAAGGCAGGTAGGCAAAGATGATCATCATTCCGAACTCCAGAGATGGAGTCTTCCTCAGATCAAAGTGTTTGAGACACTGGAGCAAGGAGTCAAGGAGCTCAAAGACAACGATTTAAAGGAAATATACACATACATGTGCGTCGCACGTCATCGTACCAAAACGTTCTCACGAGTACTACAGACGAAAAAGTCCTCACTAATTATCCATAATCAGAATTAGTTTTGGACTTGAACTGTTTTTCGTCTGTAGTACTGTTGACTGGCCCTTAAATAGGCTACCCGCTGCTATATTATTATATCACAACATAATGTTATATCATTGACCTAAATGCTGTTATATCAACAATGATAGTATGATTTAAAAAAAAGTGTGAGTGACGCCTTAGCCTACTTTACCTGGGTAACATCATCTTCTGATACTTGAATGTTTTGACATGAAATAATAACCCTGTACCTGAGTGTAGCGTTTTGTTTCATTAGCGCAAGGGTGATAAAATAGGCTGCAGCTGTTTGTCGTTGTTGTTCCGCTGATGCTGCTCAGTGAGCAGACATGAACGGTGAAGACATTTTGGGCACGCCAGATGTGTCGTTCCCCCGCACGATCAGAAGCACAGTATGCGAGATGGAAAGCCTGGTGACGCGAGGTTAGAAGCACAGTAAAGCACTAAATGTTTTCAAAGAGATACCTGCCAGACGAGTAGGATACAAAGGCTGACTGAAAGAATGCATTTGCATTCCAAAGGGTGATTGAGGGTCGCGCTCTACGCGCAACGGCCAAATATCCGCTGCCCACTAATGTGTTTGTCCTCTCTATTTACTCAGTCGTGTTTTCAAATGGATTTGAAAATACGACGGGAAAACTTGAGATTCCCTTCTCGCGTACCAGTGGTTGGGAAACTCTGCTCTACATGTCTCATCCTGACCCTAACCGCAACATGAATCTTTTCCCAAATTATTGTATCCTTTTTCAACTTGTTAGGACCAGGAAAATGGTCTTCACATTGTCTGTTTTTCTCACACACACACACACACACACACACACACACACACACACACACACACACACACACACACACACACACACACACACACACACACACACACACAGAGGATACGAGAGCAGAGATGAGGCCAGTCAGAGTTCCTAGAGCTGCAGAACCAAAGAACATTTTGAGGAAGTATCCCAGGGCCTGGAGGAACGTCTCCCAGCCTGTTACCCCAGAGTTATCTGAGCTGGTGAAACCCTCTGCCGTGCTGGAAGAAAGAGACAAACAAACAAAACAAGATAAGATGTGTGGTCTAAGCCAGTGGTTCCTAAGTTGTCCCACACAAGCGATACTGGAGTACTGGGTTAGCAACTTACTACTTGAGTTGCTATTAAATGCCTTGATGTCATATTCGACCATAGGCCTATTGGCTATCATTTATAAACTCCTCTGGTGTCTCACATTTTGTTTTAAAATCATGCTTTATTGCTATGATATTTTAACAGGCTTAAAAACACATCTTGCAGGAAGAGACACTGAGAGAGCTTTACAACAGAAGGCCAACTATTAGGGGACTAAACTATTAGGGCATTTGAACACTGATGCCTGCCAGTCACAATGTGGGACAGGGTCTCAATTTGTGGGACTCCTGAAAAGTCTTGGAAATGAGGGACTGTCCCACTCAAAAAGGGACATCTGGCCCCTTTTTGCGTGGGACCATATGACGTGACGTCATATGGCAGCCAAGACTATGGGATATGTTGATTTAGACCACTTATGACGGCCAAGTCTATGGAATGTAATGTTTGTTTAGGGTTGTGACAACGTAAGACGCCATGTGGCTGATATAAATACATCTTGTAACTCATTTTGTTTCATACAAGAAACAAGCCAGGATGGATAACGTACAGAAACACTACAACTGTAACCAATGTGGAAGAAGCTCCACAAGTAAATTGAAAAAGCCGGAGAATTCATAGAAGAAAGAAAGGAGTGAGTCAGATTTTTCATGTCAAGGACCCCCAAATGGATATGTATTTTGGCCACAGATTCAACATCTGAAAAGGTTTTGTGCCAGGGACCCCCAGAAGAGAAGATAAAAACATTACATTGTTTTCAAATAGCCTACATTCAAGATTTTTCAAAAATGCTAAAAGATAGCAGATGTTAAGCTGGCAGAGCAAGACTCTGAGCTTGTAGATCTGTATTTATGAGCAGTCAACATAAAGGATAAAGTGGTTAAAATGATTGTGATTAGTAGAAGGATAATTTCCCCATGTTTTCGAGGGGCTAGCCCCTCCTATATTCAGCTATTAGTGTAGATTTTTGTCTTACACAAAATTCCAATTAACAATGAATGGAGAATTTACGTCATGTTCTGAGCAAATCGACATGTTACGTCAAACGTCATGATGATGAGAGCGGCCCTCACTTCACACAGGTGTGATTATTTATGTATTTTCTAAATGTGGTATAGTACATCACGGTTTCATTCTGCAGTACTGCCAACTTGAAGAGTGGCTTTCACACATTGCATTGTAGTACATGTAATCTTACTCTAGAGGGCAATGGCGCACCACTACCAAATCCAACCATCTGCTGTCCATTGGGCATAAATGGTAAATGGTGCATTTATATAGCGCCTTTATCCAAGGCGCTTTACAGAGATTGTGCATTACATTCACCCATTCATAAACCGATGGCAGCGGAAACCATGCAAGGCACCAACTAGCACATCGGGAGCAATTAGGGGTTCAGTGTCTTGCTCAAGGACACTTCGACAGTAACTCTGGGGGAGCCCGGGTTCGAACTGGCAACCTTACGGTTACCATCCAGGCACTCTACCCCTGAGCCACCGCCGCCCCACGACAATGGGCATCACCGACAATGCAGCATGTATACTGTATGTGTGCATACTGTATGCACTGTACCAGAGTTCTTTTAAAAAAGAGAAAAGAAAGAAAATATCCTTAATTTTAGTCTTGGACAATATTTCATACATAAACGTGGTATTTGCGGTGTAGCCTATATGGTAAATATGTTTAGCTGTGCCAGTTTTAAGCGCTCCAAAAAAAACAGTCCAAATGCACAACCTACAAGCTCGTGACACATTGTGAGCTTGTTTATTTTTTACTGACAATGCAATATTAAAATAAAAGCGAATCCGAAAAGCGAACTAATACAAAACTAAGCTAAAACCAAGCGACGGAAAAAAAGACAACTAAACTAGCAAACCCACCTCAAAGACCAATTAAAGTGAACTGTAATGTAACACAAAGTGTGTGTGGGGGGGGGGGGATAAAGGAAAAAAAACAAACAGCTAAACTATAATAACCTTGTATATTTAGCGTAACTGAACAGTGTGTGTGCTGCGCTGCTTTCTGGTGAGTCATTCCTCCATCATGGTTTGTTTGCCAAACACAGACTGAACAGATCAAATAGCTCATTAACTGGAAGACTGAAGCCATTTCCCGGCCAAACGGCATTAAAAAGTAAATGAACTTCACTCAAGTAATGAATGATCTTAGGGTGTCTGCTGACAAGAAACATGTATCCGTTCTCTTACTTCTAGATTTAACGGCTGCATTTGACACGATTGATCATTCAATTTTAATACAGCGTCTGGAGCACTGTATAGGCCTGTCTGGTACGGCCCTGTCCTGGTTCTCCTCCTACCTATCAAACAGAAGTTACTTTGTCAATCTAGCCGAGTTTGACTCAGACAGACACGACATCAGTTCTGGTGTTCCACAGGGCTCGATTCTTGGTCCTCTGCTGTTCTCCTTGTACATTCTGCCATTGGGCGAACTCATTACCAATCACGGAGTCAATTTTCATTTCTATGCTGATGATACCCAACTATATCTTTCTGTGGCCCCAGATGATCCCTGTGCTTTAGACCCGCTGTTGACCTGTCTGTCTAGCATCAAATGTTGGATGAGTGAGAACTTTCTCAAGCTAAATGAGGATAAGACAGAAGTTCTCATAATCGGTTCTAGCGAGCAGAAAGAATCAATAATAAGCAGACTTGGCAACCTGACTGTAGAAAGTAACAGTACAGTAAAGAACCTGGGGGTTATTATTGATTCTGAATTGAACTTTAATTCACACATTAATCATGTTACCAAGATTGCCTTTTTTCACCTTAGAAATATTGCACGAATCAGAGCCTATTTGTCCTTGGACGATGCAAAAACGCTAATCCACGCCTTTGTTTTTTCTCGGCTTGACTACTGCAATGCACTCTTTTCAGGACTACCTAAGAAAACGACTGACAGATTACAACTTGTCCAAAATGCAGCAGCTAGAGTTTTAACTAGAACTAAGATGAGAGAACATATTACTCCAGTTTTGGCATCACTGCACTGGCTTCCAGTTGTTTTTAGGATTGATTTTAAAATTATTTTACTTGTCTATAAAGCTCTCAATGGTCTCGCACCTCCGTACCTCCGTGACTGCCTACCTAGATATGTCCCTAACCGCCCCCTCCAATGCTGGCCTACTTGAAGTGCCTAAAAGAATGTGCACAAAAAAATATGGTGAGGCAGCTTTTTGCTTCTACGGCCCAACAGCCTGGAATAAACTTCGAGTCAAGCTCAGACACGCACCCTCTGTAGACATTTTTAAATCTCAACTCAAGACTCACCTCTTCACTCTTGCTTTTAGTTGAGTTTTACTATGCACGTTCCTACCCTGCCTGACTGATTGCTGCATGTGGTGTTTTTATTAGTTTTTATTTATTTTATGCTCTTATATTCAATTTAGTTCTTTGCCATTGTTCTATCATTTTAACTACTTGTGTTTTATTGTATTTTATTTTTGTGTCCTGCCCTGTGAAGCACTTTGAGCTGCATTTATGTATGAAAGGTGCTATACAAATAAAGTTTATTATTATTATTATTACTCCACCACCACTTTTCCTGAATCAGCGCCACCACTTGAAAGAGTGTTCCTACTCATCTGACCAACTGTCACGGCAGCTGAAAGTGGTCAGATGGGTGGGCCGTATTACAATTTCAGAGAATGTTTATTTAAAAAAAAAATCAATCAATCAATGGTGTTTTGGCTTGGATCAATGAAACTAGCATGGTACACCTAAAAAAGTAAAACTTCCTTTGCAAGGTTTTGAAGAAAGACAAATACCATGAAATGTTTTATATTAACCCATTTTGGGCGGGAACCACTTTTGGTGTTAGCACTATGTTATGCTTTAGCTATTGAAAAATAGCAGATCTACAAGCTCATAGCGCGCCACCGAGTGGCGCACTACGAGCTTGTAGGTCTGCTATTTTTTTTTAATCGAAGAACGACTGACAGAAACATAGCTTTTTCAGAAAACTGTCATCAATCAAGTCTTAAGTGTGTTGGCCATATATTTGGGGACCACTTGCACTATGAATGAGTTTGTCCATTACATTAATACAATGTTTAAATTATCCTATCCTCCTAATAGCCTCCATTCACTGTTGTTTGCCAAACAACAGTGTTAACATTTAGTGACTTGACTGGAAGAGTAATGAGGCCATTTCCCGACAACTCTCATCCAATACTAGTTACAGCAACTGATAAGGGTTATCTTATGACAACAGAACATATACTTGGACATTATTTGTATGCTGTAATGATATGCTTTTATAATGACTTGGAAGTCTTGGAAGGCAAGCTGATGGGCTAAAAGAGATCCAGATCAAATCAAAACCATATTGTCAAATTTGTCACTGTCGGGTGTAAACCTTGCATGTCCATAACCGTTTACTTTTGAGGAAATGGAAGGAGGAACATGTTCCTATGTTAGATTCTGTGTTCTAAATGGATCCAATGTACTTATTATTAGTCACAAGCTCTGGTTAATGCTTTTTATTGGTTCAATATTTATCGACCAAATCATAATTACATCACCACCACTATCAAATAATTATTTCCGGGACGATAACGCAGGCAGCGTGGTATTGGAGCAGTGCTATTAATTAACCTTATTTCTGGAAGAACTGGAAAAACATATATATATATATATATATATATATAATATTATTTTCTGGACACATTGTTTTGTTGATATCAATAGACATTCTACCAGGAAATACCACTTTTTTACCCGCAGACATACTTTATAAGGGTATTTCACTTTAAAACACTTCTGGCATCATATTAACTATATATTATTTATTTTTTTAACGTGTATGTCTCAACAACCTCCCGGCCGTTGTGTTCGTTCGTTTCCGACATTCTTCTGTTGGTTCAATCACTGTGTTTGTTTGTTATGGCTTTCCTGTAGCTAAAGTTGCTAGTTAAAGAGCAGACTTCCGCGTTATGTCGTGTCAGGGCTTAGGAGGCTGGCTGCTTTTCAGAGTATGGGGTCAGACTCCCATTGGCTTAGACCAGGGGTTCTCAACCCGTGGGTCACTAGTACACATAGTGCATGCATAAACGTTCCTTAAAGGGTTTTAAACCCTCATGTTTTAGCTTGTTATTAGAGAAAGTAAAAGATAAGTGTTAATTATTTTTCATTTGCTGCTTCCTTTCGTTTTAGGGATTTTAACTGTTTTTGACAGGGGGAGGGGGCATTCGAGCATGGGGCTAAATATGTATTTTGTTTACAAATTTTGATAGCGATTTCTTTTTTTTATCATTTACTATAGTCCTACTAGACTATAGTAGGACTATAGTAAATAATTAAAAAAGAAATCGCTATAACATTTTGTAAAAAAGAAATGCATATTTAGCCCCATGCTCGAATGCCCTCCTGTCAAAAACCTCTCTAAATCTCTTAAACGAAAGAAAGCAGCAAATGGAAAAAAATGAACACTTATCTTTTACTTTCTCTAATAACATGCTAAAACATGAACCTTGGTTGAAAAAATAAATAAAGTTGTTATATCTGGTTTCAGTATTTATTAAGTAGTATTTCAGTATTTTCGCTATCATTAACCCATTCTGACCTGAGATCAGATTCATACGAGGTTTCCGCCGGACACACACTGGTCTGATGAACCCATTCTGACCTGAGATCAGATTCTAAAAAATGTCAGTCGCTCTTCGATTTTTAAATAGCTAAAGCATAACATGATGCTGACACCAAAATGGGTGCCCGTTCAGAATGGGTTAAGGTTATTGTAGCGGTCCATTTGCATTGGGTGTGGGGCGGGGGGGGGGGGGTGGTCACGGGGTGGACACAGCCAAAGCATTTCCGGGGGTCCCCAGACAAAAACGGTGAGAACCCCTGGCTTAGGCGGCGTTGGGGGGGGGGGGGGGGGGGCAGCCAATCATCAATAGGTTGCTTAGGTTTCATGAGCTGTTAAATGTCAGGATGAAAAGATGAAACATGTAGATACATGGTTTCTGCCCGACAACGACAATTTAATCCTACTTCCTAGTGTCTCATCTAAGTAACTTTCTCCTGTGTGTCAATGACATGAACAGGAGACAGACATTAGTCTAATGATTATTATGCCGGCACCTGAGCTTAAGGGTGCATTACCTATAGTAACCTGCTGTTTAGACTCTCAAAGCAACAAAGTACCTTTACTCAAGTACTGTACTAAAAAGGTACTTTTACTTGCTGTTGTTGTTGTCTATGATTTTACCAGCGTGAAAGTTTCCACTATGTTTAACGCACTTCCAAAGTGTGTACATTGTTTAAGTCAAAGATGCCTGGTTTTCATATTGTATACAAACTTTGGCTAAAAGCATGCGTTTAATTAAGCAATATTACACGAGAGGGTGTGGGTTAACGTGATTATTGCCACGACAGGGATATGCGGTCAGGAACGAGACAAAGTCGAGTTCCGCAAGCATCACTGAACCAATCAGATTGCTTCCTCGAAACGACCTGTGGTAGAATCCACCACCACCACCACCACTTGTTTACTACAGCCGTCATCACACAACTACTGTCAAGGTAGTTGGCTACAACCCAAACGGACTTCCTCTTCCTCTTCAAAAGAAGATAATGATTAGTCAACACTAGTTTATTTTCTTAAGTGAACTATTACATGATTATAAGACATTTGTAGCACCGCGAGATGCGGTAATGCTTTTAATGGGCCCGCTCTCCCTGGCTTGCAAAGTACTGTGAACGTGTATCATCTGACAGGCCAGGCCCCTGGAGTCACAGGCCGGGGGTGAAGCCACACCTCTAAACCCCGCGGGCAGGCGGGGAGGCCCGCCCCTGGCTCCAGTACAGTACACAAAATAATTAGCTGAATGTGCGTGTGTGTGTGTGTGTGCGTGCGTGCGTGTAAAATTGTAGAATCAGCCACAGGTCTTAATGGGGCAAGTTGGCTGTGAATTATGTTGTAACGTAGCTCTCTGGACGTACCGCGGCCAAGCGAGGTGTTAACCGAGACAATCAACGGCGGGCCGTCGGGCCGTGTGTGTATATGTATTATTCATGGTTTCATTTACTATACACAGTACAGTACACAAGAGGGGGCGGGGCTGACACTGGAGATTCACAACACTGCTGCCCTGCACGTTTAGCCTTGCCCGCCAGAAACCGTTGATACTAGCGAGGCGACGGCGAGAAGCGAGTAAAGACACGGCCAATTAAGATGACAAGAGAGACGAAGCGAGGGAAGTCCTCTGCCAACAGCTCGTTTCCACCTGTCAGTGTGTGGACTCGTATTACTATACTCGTGAGGGCCTTAACCCATTCTGACCTGAGATCAGATTATAAAAATGTCTGTTTGAAAATGACAGTTTTCTGAAAAAGCTATGTTTCTATGTCAGTCGTTCTTCGATTAAAAAAAAATAGCAGACCTACAAGCTCGTAGCGCGCCACTCGGTGGCGCGCTATGAGCTTGTAGATCTGCTATTTTTCAATATCTAAAGCGTAACGTAATGCCAACACCAAAAGGGGTTCCCGCCCAAAATGTACATAGTAGAATTTGAGAAACAGACATTTTGAAGAGAATAAAGGCTCTATGCACATACGCCATTGTGGAGACAACTCTTCCTACTTCCACGGGTCTCTTCCTTTCCGACCTCCTTCACAGGTGTTATCGATGATACTAATTATTAAGGCTCGGTTCCATTCCGGTCAAACCGAGTCAGGGTGCTGCTGTTGCACATGTCGGCTCACTGGAAACACTCTGCTACACCAGTGGGTGGGTGTATGTAGCAGTGTCATTGAACTGGAAACACTCTGCTACACCAGTGGGTGGGTGTATGTAGCAGTGTCATTGAGTGGGTTCCAAATGGCCCTGTATGGGCTATGGAGGTCTTTGAAATAAAATTTGAGAGCCATTGTACACAAAATGTAAACAGAGCCTTAAACATCTGTATTAGTTAATTGTCTCCACCAGGCCGAAGGCATGGGGGGAGAGTATGTTTTGCACTCCGTCCGTCCGTCCGTCCGTGTGTGTGTCCGTGAGCAGCTAATCTCGGCCACCGTTAACTTGGCCGATGCCAAATTTTGCACACACACACTCCCTGGATGCCAACGATGAACCTCTGCCCCAAACTTTCCAGAACGGCCTGTTATAGCGCCACCAGGAGGCCGCTTTGTGCAAAACAAGTTTTTGCACAGTACACCTACAGATTTTGTCCAAACATCACGCAAATTGGTACACAGTCTCTCTAGAGCCATTCAACGAAACCGGTCTTTCAGATTTCTCAGACTCCATCCTGATTTACTTTTGTTGCCCTTTTATCCAACCACCAGATGAAGGCAAGCTGCAATGTCCTACATTCCTATCCTGGTGGAGACCTGTGCCCAGAAGGGCACTTTTTCTAGTTTACTTATGAAGTCTACACAATAATATTATAGAGAATGTAGAAGAAATGTTATTTTGATTAACGTTTGCCTGTTATCTCAGCTATGGTACCAAAGATCAATACTGCATGGACTTGTGGACAAAATCTTATCCAACGATAACGAAATACAATAACTTTTGTGTTTGAGAGATCAAATGTAAATAATCAACCTTGATATGAAAATGTTTGAAAACCACTGCCCTAAGGTAATACAAATGTGTGTGTGTGTGTGTGCACGCACACGCCATTTCACTGAGATTATCTTGTTAAACCTTTAGTCATGTCATGTGTGTGCCACAGTAGGACGCTGTCCATCTAGTGTGAGTGTGGAGCGCGTTTCACGTGTGTGTGTGTGTGTGTGTGTGTGTGTGTGTGTGTGTGTGTGTGTGTTTGTGTGTGTGTGTTTGACCATATTATATCAGTGTTTGGATCCATTATGTTGCACTTCTTGTGCGGATCCAAATGGAAGAATCTGTGTCATTCCATTGAGATTAACTCATCACATGTCCTGTCACTGGGTACTGCGTGATACAGTAGTTGTCACTGTCTACCAGGTGTGGAACCAGTTTCCTGTGTGTCTGTGTGTGCGTGCGTGCATGCGTTTATTACTATACTTGTGAGGGCCAAATGTCCCCCACAAGTATAGTAGAATTTGATTTTCCTTGGTCATCACAAGAGAAATGCTAGTTTATGGGGGAAAAAAACACTAATATTTAGCAAAAGTAATGCCTGATTTATGTAGATCTTACGTAGTACATCTTACATTATATGTACCATTTTGCTATTTTTCAGCAATTTTCAATACTGTTGAAATAAACTTTCGATGGCCTCACAAGTATAGTTTGTGCTTGCGTGCGTGAACACGGGTCATTCTACACAGATACTGTACCACCATTAGTCATGTGTAGAGATACAGTAAAGCTGTTATTGTCCGCCAAACGTAGAACTAGTTCCACCAGTCTGGTCTTCTGGTGGAACCTGTTCACAACACAACGTGGACACGTGGAATGTTTGGTTGTTTTTACTCTGGTTTTCTTTTGGGGGGTGACCGGGTTTCCCCAGTCAATCCTCAGTGTCACCGGTTTCGGCGGAAAACGTCAGGCCATCATAAAACAACACACCAAATCACAACTCACTGCTAGATGCATTTCAGTGGTTGCTCAAATGGGGGTTTACGTGTAACCCCTAGGGTTATGTGGAGGTACTACACGGGGTACCTTACAGAAATAAAATGTACATAACAATTATTATATTAGATTTATATTGAACTCATTGCTGAATTTTGTAATTTGCTATTTTAGTTTTGCTGGTGAAAGTAGATGGTAGGCCCCCGCTAACATCTTACTCTCTTAAAGAGACAGAGACAGGCAGAATGGCTGCTCTGCAAGTACAAAACCATTGATGGTCACATTATAATTGCATCATCAATATCGGTTAAAATAATCTGTATTATTTTGACATATATATCTTATGGCTGATCTGGACGATTTCCACATGCTACCGATTATATTGTGCATCTCTAATTGGTATTGTTAAAAGTACTTACATAAATAGCTCAAACTAAATAAAGAAATAGCTCAAACTAGATAAAGAGCCTCTCAGGGCAGGTCAGGTTGTGGCCTCCTGGTGGCGCCAATGTGAAAAGGATGCCATTTCTTCTTACGGATGGTAATTGGATGATTTGAGGCATTTTGTTCCAAAAATGTGTTTTGCAAAAATCCACCTGTTGGTGGCGCTATAACAGGCCAATGTGAAAAGGGTGGGCTATATTCCTCTGCCTAGTAGGAAAGTCCGTGAAAGATTTCACGTAAATTGCACGCTGCATTCTATTCATGATTTGAGACTTTTTGTTTCAAAACGGGCCAATCTTGCAAACTTGAAAGCCAATGTTAGCCAATTAGGATGGAATATGAAATATCGAACAGATCCGTCTTGAACACATGACTATAGAGATAGTGTGTAACGATTTGAGGGATTTTTGGACAGAATCTGGAGGAGTAATATAAAATAAATACTGTTTTTCAAAGTCGGCCTCCTCTTGGCGCTACAACAGGCCGTTCTGGAAAATGTGGGGCAGAGGTTCATCGTTGGCATCCAGGTAGTGTGCGTGCACACTCCCTGGATGCATATGAATGCTAAGCTTTGACCGTTCAGCTGCGTTTTTCTTTTATATATATTATATATAGACTCCTCACTCAAACGTTCACTTGCAGTTTGGGCAACTCGAAAACAAACTCCAGATGCCCAGACGTTTTATTTAGCTGCCATAGTATCAACCCCTTCTTACCCCTGTATCGGACCGGTGGTTAGACTGGTATATTCGCCGATCCCGATATGACCAAATAAGGGCATATCGGGCAGTGTTCTGATACTGGTATCGGGACATCTCTAATTTTGGGATGCTTCTAATTGGGATTACGTGCAGTAACAACTATCACCCTTCCCTGCCCAGCTTCCCTCCCCGAGTTGTGTTCGTACAGACCAGTGGTTCTCGCACTTTTAAGAATTGTAGGACTTGAGGCACTACATTAAGTTTGACTCGGTTCCACAGATATTGTGAAAAAAGCTGATCTACAAGCTCACAACACAATGTTTGCCTCTTTCTTATATTATTTGGCCAATGATTGACTAGTTGTTATAGTATAGTTTGTTGGTTACATTTGATGTTTATGGTCTTTTTTCTTTCCTTTTCTTAAAAGTCCATTTTGGGCAGGAACCCAACTTTTGGTGTTAGCATCATGTTATGCTTTAGCTATTGAAAAATAGCAGATCTACAAGCTCATAGCGCGGCACCGAGTGCCACGCTACGAGCTTGTAGATCTGCTATTTTTGAAAAACGACTGACATAGAAACATAGCTTTTTCAGAAAACTGTCAGGATGTAGAAGACATTTTTAGAATCTGATCTCAGGTCAAAATGTGTTAAAGTATCGACACACTGGTATAGACGCTTGACAAAGTCTGATTCAAACCCACGACCACGGCGTTGTGGGGAGGCACTTCACCGCTGCACCGCCCCGAGTGGCCTAGAATGTACATATTTGATGTAGCAACCCAGAAAGTGTGTCTTCTTCTCTAGGGCAATAAAATAGGTCACCGTGGCTGCGTTTCCTCTCCTCCGCCTCTCGTCACATGCCGTATCAGCATGGAAGCAACGCCTATGGTTCAAAGGTCGGACTATGCCTGGCTACGACAACCCACGGCTCCAAGTGCAACTGAACTTGACATATACAAGTAGGCCATGTGTGGCTATATACAGATGTATGCACGCACACGGATATCTGCTTTTGATTATTAGCGTGCAACTGTTGATTTGGACAAAACGATTATATAAGTAGCCTTGCCGAGCCATGAGGCCCATAGGGCAGGAGCCTATCTCCTGTTTCTGTAGCGTGAGGCAGCTTGATGTACAAGTACACCCCCTGGACATGACGCTAGTACATATGTCGCAGGGACTTACCCCCAATCCAACCCTTGATGCTGAGTGTCAAGCAGGGACGCATTGGGTCCCATTTTTAGAGTCTTTGGTATGACCCGGCCGGGGATCGAACCCCGACCTCCCAGTTTCAGGGCGGACACTCTAACCACAAGGCCACTGAGCTGGTAAACGATTATATAAACTAAGCCATTTTAATTAAATAATCAATATGAACATGTTTGGCTCAGGTCTCCCCCGTCTCATCCACGGCACCACTGAATTTCATTGTTAATTTATCCCATTCTGACCTGAGATCAGATTCTAAAAATGTCTTCTACATCCTGTCAGTGGTTCTTCAATTTTTCAAAAATAGCAGACCTACAAGCTCGTAGAGCTTGTAGATCTGCTATCTTTCAATAGCTAAAACATAACATGATGCTAACACCAAAAAGGGTTCCCGCCCAAAATTGGTTATAGCACCTTTGGTCATATTAACGGTACGTAAATGTAAATGTCTGTCTGTCTTTGGAGAGAATATTTGTTTCACCTTGAAAATAACTTTAATAACTTCTGGTTAAACTGAAGTGATATTGATAAATTCTAAATATTATTCAGGTATTCTGCAGCACCACTGGACTTGAGTCAAGCCAAACTAGGGTGCCCACTCTGAGAAGCCCTGCTGTGTATTACGGTCGGATCTATAATGCATTACAAGTTAATTTATAATGCATTCTAAGCACATTGTATATTGTTATAGATCATGTCATGTAGCATAACAATTCATAACAAGGTTTATGAAGTAAACCACTCCATCACTTTATACAGACGTTGGCTATTCAAAAATTGCAGATCTACAAGATCACAGCACGTCACTGCGAGCCTGTACATCTGCAAAGTGCCAGTCATGTACATTCAGTACATTGCACATAGATGACTATGTGCAGGACAGCATTGGTGTGTGTGTGTGTGTGTGTGTGTGTGTGTGTGTGTGTGTGTGTGTGTGTGTGTGCGTGCGTGTGCGTTATCTGTAGACACATCTTTGGCAGGCCCTTTGCATACACAGGTGTTGTGTGGGGTTCCTTGGAGTGCCAGCCTGTGTGAATGGCGTGCACAGACAGGCAAATATAAACGTGTCCCCATTCAGGAGAATGAACGCGAAGAAGAAAAGAAAAACAGCGCCCTATAAACATTCACAATCAGTCTGTATAAACAGACTAATATTTATTTTGTCACATGCACGCTCTTGCATACTTTTCATTATTTCAATATGAATGAAACCGAGCGCTTCACGTTGTGCCGTGCTGCGAGCTTGTACATCTGGAATTTTTGAAAAATATTTAAAGTGTATTTTCTTCTGGGGGGCCCGGGGGGGTCTCTGGCACAAAACATTTTCACATTGGGGTCTGCGGCCAAATATATATATATATATATCAATTTGGGGGTGCGTGGCACAGGAGAACGTACAGGAGTCAGAATAGAGGAACACCTACTTTGTGAGAACGATGGACACGGCGTCATTGAGGATGCTCTCTCCGAACACCAGCATCTGGAGCACGGGGTCCACGTTGAGGGCGTTGAAGATGGCGATGGTCGCTACGGGGTCCACCGCCGAGATCAGGGAGCCGAAGGCGAAGCTGGCAAAGGAGAGAGGATGAACAGAAGTTAACCACTTGAACCATAGCATTCAAAGTCACATCAAGTCCCAGATTCACATTGGACCCACGGCAGCCAATTCTGTGCGGATCACATGTAGTTCCTTCCCATCTGGGCTTCATATCTTTCAACGTTGCTTTAAGACAGCGGTTCTCAAGCATTTTCTGGATTCAGGGCCCACTTGAAAATGTTAAAAGTGGGCAGTGTTTGCATGCATTTTCAGCTGACGTATATTTGAAGGCCAACCACACCAATGCAACTCCATGCAAGTAGTTGTGAGTAGTTGCACTGGTGCAGTTTGGCTTTAAGGCTTTAAGCAATTTTTCGGTGCTCTTTCCTATTTGCTCTGTGTGTAACATTTCTCTCCTCATCTGTCCATCTAGGTCACCACCAGTCACCACATTCTTGTGGAAAGGAGGACTCTGGAAGTGACAATCGAGCAGTCCAGAAAGATGAGCTCATTTCCAGTCTCTGCAATTCCTTGCACTTGGATAACCCAATCAGTGTTCATTTTGTTGATTAAAACTATGATGAAAATGCTTGTTTACTAAACATTTTCGCTGCCAAAAGAAAAACTAAGCTATGACTAAAATAATGAATGAATAATACTGACAATTTCGTCTAGTGGACAAGACAGAACTAAGACAAGTTATTTCATGCTTGGTTGCACGTCACGTGGCTGATCTAACATTCACAATGTTCAGGCATCAGATCATCAGATCAGGCATTATGACGCCATCAAGGCCTGCCTATACAAAAATGTCGCCTCACTTTTTTCTGCGACCCGGTATATTCTCAGGTTGTTGCGTCTTAGCTGATTCTGGAGGTATCTGGTCCAATTCTCGGTGCATCAGCTACCGTATTGCCCTCTCGTGTCTCAGCCAACAATGAATGAATGAATACTATGAAGCCAATGTGTGTGAGACACTTCTTTTTACTATTTTCCCCAAAGGTCGTCAGCACCTTCTCAACTCTCACTTGGCCACAAGCCCCACCCCCTCCCGCCGCCCGTCCCTCTCTTTCCCATCATTGTGCTCCATCATCCCATAGGTGGGAGATTTCCTCTGAGGAGCTGGACGCTCTTTATCAGCTCCTTCACAGAAGATGGCATTCCTCCCATTCTACTAGGTGACTTCAAACCCAACAAGTATCATCTGTCATCACTGAACCTCTCCTTATCTCCTTAGAGCTGGTAATATATTACAGTATTACACTGCACAGACAAACAGTCTGGTGAGACGTAGGAGGACCCTATAGGGAGGAAGCAAACCACAGTCCTTATAGACCTCTTAGTGCCTGCAATCCCCTAAGAACACACAGTGCAGAGAGAGCCTCCTCTTGCCTCTGGCAGATAAGGGTCGAAACACTTTAACACATTTAGTACAGGAAGTGCCTTCAAAATAAAGGCTATAGAGTGCCAGAGTTGTCTGATCGCTTTTACTTTGAAAGCCATGAAACAAGAAACACTTGCCTAAAAAAGTTGACTTTACAAAGGGACCTCACATCCCCGATCATCTTAATATATTGTTTTACGCTCCAAAAAACGTTCATATTTTGCGGGAGACGGATGAGGAGCAGAAATGAAGCACCAGCATATCGATCCATTCATCACCGCGGAGAGCGCCTTGGATTAGGAGATACGAGTCATTCTTTCCGCCGCGCTAACATGGGAGTCAATGACAAGCTAATAGTTGCACTGAGCGTTAGCATACGGCAAGCGAAAAGCGAAATGCCAAAAAAAAAAAATAGGAAAAATTCTGAATATTCTTATCTCGCCCCGCGTCGCTGGGACGTCGCTAGGACGTCCTCACACGTCAATAGTACTAATATTTCGGGGTCCTTATGACGTTCTCAGACGTCCTATGTATAGAATCTGTTAAGGAGGTTGGGGACCACCTGATGACCTCTCTTGAAGGCCAAGGATTTATCCATTACAGACGGATTATAATCGCATGTTTGATGTATTTACAAACAGGCATAGTGTTCTCTAGAGCAGTGGTTGTCAAAGTGGTGTCTGGGGAACCCCAGCCAGGGGTCCTTGGGGGGTCTGGGGCAAAAATCGAATGTTTCCAGTCAGCTATACGTCTATAGGTTTTGATATAGTTGTGCTTAATTAACCCAGCCCAAATTCCTCGACTGGATGCCTGCCAACGGCCTGGCATCGTCCTTCTAAGATTGACTGTGCTCTGCTCTCACGGTCAGCTCTTTGGCTGCTCTGTGACCCCGACGCCAGGACAATGCTGCTTCCTCTTTGCTAAAAAGGAAATTGCCTTGAAAGTGCTACTATAGCACTTCTTCTAGACAGAATAGCTGTGCAGACAGATGTATATGCACACACACACACACACACACACACACACACGAGATAAAGGGTAATTTCAGGAAGAAAAATAGTGGATGTACAAGCTCACAACGTGTCGTGTTGACACGGCACTGCAGGTTGCCATCTTGTAGACCTGCCATCTTTGTAAGATCGGGAAAACAAATCTGTATCTGTACCATGTCTCTCTACGCCCATAAATGGAGATCCCAGATGTCATCATCAGAATATATGCCCATATATGGAGCTGACCGATTGATCATGGCCATTATGGTTAGACAACACATACCGTATTTCAGTCATAGCTGCATTGGGAACTCCTTACAGTACCGCCACCAGGCATACGTACAGTATGCACACTCGCACAGTACGCACGTGGAGAGAAGTCACGCGAGGCACATCTTTAATAATATGATCATGTGTTTTCAATTCTAGTCTCTTAGAAAGTGGAGCAGCACACTCACCTGTCTGTCATGGTCATCTTGTAGATCACATCAGCCTGGGAGAGAGCGCGCGCACGCACGCACACACACACACACACACACACACACACACACACACACACACACACACACACACACACACACACACACACACACAAATTAGCCTAGTCACATGTCAGTACAGTATCTATAGAATCGGCAAGAAAAAGATCAATGCAACATGGTTTGGCTATTATTCTCACAAATCTCTTTCAGTATCCATCTGCATTGCCCAGGTTATATCTTTGTGTTACTCTGATAAAGAAGAAGGAATTTAGCTGTGTCTAATCGGACGGTCTGGAGGGTTATACACTGCTAGGCCAAAGCAAAGTTGCAGTTCCTTCCTTACAGTGTAAAAAAAAGAGCAAAAATAGCCAATCTACAAACTCACAAACGCAGTGCATTGCATCACGTTGTGATATTTGTATTATTATTCATCAAATGAAGAAGAATATATACTCATAGGGCATATTTGTCATAGTGGTTAGCTTTAGGGGCAGCCATAGCTTAGTGCACTGAGCACTACACTTTTCGGTTCGAGACCCAAAATAGAAATGTGATGTCTCCCCGGGACCCAAACTAGTGAACCGTGCACCAAACACACACTCACCTGTCCAAGAAAGTAGATGCCCCCTCCTACAATGAAGGCAGAGATGGCCGTTCCGATCACAGCAAACAGAGTGATGGAACCAATGTTCTGGAAGAAGTTACCCTAAGGATACATTCACAGAATGAATATCAACCTTGTATCTCCAATCTCCATATTTCAACTTATTTATGTTTCATTGAATACAAGAAGGGTCGGTACAACAACAACATATTCCAACCCGGTCAAACCTGGTGACCTCGGAATGGTTGCCACCAGGCATTCCTAAGCGTACCCTCAGTAAAACAATTCCTAACCTTAACCTCAGTAAAACGAATACAAGAATCGCTGGGGTCGAGTGTTCCGCTGAAAAAAAAAGAAGTGTCCAACTACTGTAGGTTCCGTTGTGGTTACCGTTACATTGGTAAATGAATGCTCTATTTTGTCATACAAGAGTGACGTGCTTTCCGTTGCAAAAATAGGCGCACTACAAGCCCACAACGTGGTGCATTGCGAACTTGTATATTGACTATTCAAAACACTTTGACAGTGAAAATGAAAGTGGGTTAAGTTAAGTATGTCTGTTTTTTTATGAATATTAAACCAATTAACCCATTCTGAACGGGAACCCCTTTTGGTGTTTTAACTAAGCATTATGTTATACTTTAGCTATTGAAAAATAGCAGATCTACAAGCTCATAGGTCGAGCTTGTAGGTCTGCTATTTTTGAAAAATCGTGAAAATGCGGCACAAATCTTTGAATATATATTCTTTCCGAGCGAACTTTTTTTTTTCCGACGTCAGGCCTATAGGGTTAAAAGCATTAACAAGAAGATGTGACTAAATAATAACTACTAAAAAAAATCAATTTCCTGAAAGCTTGTTTTCAGCCGACAGCGATGGTAGACAACATGAATAATGCCATGTAGACTTGTGTTTTACATGGTATTACGTAACATGTTAGCCAGCATATTAAATGAAAAGAAGAGGACATGGCACTCTTAAAATAGTAGCAGTTCCATTGTGTGCGAGAATAAAAGCTCACGGGGCTAGACGTGGCTTTCCATTAAAAACAAGAAAACGGCTGCCTCGGTACAAAGCTTGTCACATTAAATGGCTTCACAAGACACTGCGCTATGAACAGCGTTGCCACGTCTGCTTATTAGAAGCAAATTTGGGCTTGTTTTTCGTGTAAAGTCGCTAGATATTGTTGAGGGTGTTCGAGCTGTTGAAAATAACTATAGGCTACACTTCCTTTTGTAAATAAAGCACTTTTAAACTGTGATGACCAATGATGATAAAAAATGTAATAATAACAACCATATCACAGTGGTTCTCAAAGAGGTTGCAGCTAAAGTTAATACATTATAATTTCTAACCACTTTATCCATGTTGGCTGTTCAAAAATAGCAGATCAACAAGCTCACATAGCATCACGACTCACTACGAGATTGTACATCTGCGATTTTTTGGAAAATGTTCAATAACTTTGCATATTTTTTAACATCCATCTTCTCCTCTGGTGGTCCCTGGCATAAAACCTTTTCAGATGGGGGTCCCTGGCATAAAACCTTTTCAGATGGGGGTCCACGCGGGTCCTTGACATGAAAAGGTTTGAGAACCACTGCGGCATATCGAATCAATATCGTGAGCCCGATATTGTGTATCATATCGTGACACTCACCCTACCTGTTAAATGTTTTATTCTCTCAAAAACAGATTCCGAGCTGCACTACTGAATCTGTCGGCAGTGGCATTCAGATCGTATGTACATGGGGATTAGTGGAATGAAAACATAATGATTCAGGGAAACAAACAGCAGAGGGTCTGTTTGTTTTCCTTCTATTTTGTCGATGGGTTCCCAGATTGGGAAATAGTGGACACGTTGTCGTCACTTGTTTGACCACATGTTACCCTGTATTGTCCATTTACACAGAGACGTTAGACACTGGGAGCGTTTCCAAAGACTTCAACTCTGGGAGTGGGAGGTGATTGTTTTGTTTTTTATTTGTCACTTTTTGGACATTTTAACCCTCAAACCACATAGTAACCAGTGAGACGCGTAAGGGCGAGAAGCGATGTTACGTGACGTCACCAGACCTTATATGGGGGCATTCCCATGTATGGGAATAATGAGTGACTGACGGGAAATTAATCATAGTAATGATCATAGTAAATGCGACCTGTGGTCGCAAACATGACGTCATCCAAAAATGATGCCCAAAGAGCTTGCAGCTGTGATGCACCAACATGAGGAGAGTTTTGAAATATATAAATGTGTGAGTGGTTTGCTAAAAGGATTCATTGCGACGTTAAACCAAGCAAGTTTTAAGTTCAGTTTTAAGTTCATTGCATTGAACTAGTCTTTAGGGTTAACAGTGAAATTCTGAAATTCACAGCCATGCTGTCGACCAAACGGAACATTGCCATTACCGTCCTGCTCCTCGCCATCCTGGGCCTGCCCTCATCGCCCGCCGAAGCCCGCATCACCGCTTACGCATCAGACAATGAAAGCAGCACCTTTGACGGGTGGCTCCCGCATACCGACTGGAACGCGCTCCCCTATCCGCCTAAAGGTGGCCTGGAGGGATTCCTCATTGACGCACGGACAGAGAACGCATGTGAGCCCGTTGCCCCGCCCCCCTCCTCCAGCGGCCGTTACATTGCGCTCATCGAGCACGATCTGCGGCTGTCGCGCTTCTCCGGCTGCGACTTCGTCGCTCGGGTCCTCAGTGCTCAGAGGGCCGGGTACAAGGCCGCGGTTGTCGTTCACGATTGGAACGAGGCGTCCCCTTACATGGATTGGAACGGGACGCTCAGTACACCAGATTACATCGATATAGGACACACACGCAGCACGGTGGAATGGATACAGATACACATCCCGTCTGTGGTTGTGAACAAGGAGACGGGCGACGCTCTGACACTCAACTATACGTATGACAAGGGCGGCCGTGTCGTCCTCACGGGGCCCTGCCTAGTGCCCTTCAGAGCCATGCCCGCCGGGGTCGGCTTCGGCTGCCTGGGGTTAGGCAGCATCATGATCGTCACAGGGTTGGCGTGGTTCGGGTTAGGTTTAGGGGTAGACAGGTTATTCGTACTATCCCAAATAGTCTTCGGAGGAGTAACTCTAATCCTAAACATAATATGGTTAGAAGGATTAACCCTAAAACCAGTCCATTTGGAATTATTGACATACGTTACGATCCTAGACGTGTTGGCATTAATCTTCATGCTGTTCCAAACCAAACGAGCTGGTACATACTTTAGCTTAGTGTTAGGGTTTGGCCTGGCGGTAGTGGGATTACATGGTACTCTACCCCACCTACGTGGGTCCATGTTAATGGCAAGGTGGGTATTGGGGTTAGCAGCTCTCATCATGCTTGGATGGTACCCCTTCATCTTCGCGGTTGTCTCAGCTTGTCTGGGGCCACTCCTAGCCCAGAGAAGCAACGACCTTCTGCAGAAGAAACCGTACAAGAACTTGGGGGTAACTGTATGACGCGTACACCTCCTGCCTCAGGGAGTACAAGGAAGGAGACAGTCTGGTTGGTCCTGAAAGAGACCTATGGTTTTTCTGGGCATAGAGAGGGTTTGTCAATCTAGTGCTGGAAGCGGCCGGCGGCCCCCTTATTGGTTCACCAACATTGAAGGATGTGTGTGATGTGGTGTGTGTGTTGAGAGAGAGATTAGACACAGGTGCATTCCAAGGTTTCTCCCAGGCTTTTTTCAGGGCCGATAGCCCCTCCTATGTCCAGCTTTTGGTGTGTGTGTACCCCAAATGTTGTCCTAACACAAACACATTAAATGCCATTGACAATGAATGGACAATTTACGAAGGTGAGGACGCAAATTGTGATTGGCTGGAATGAGATGATGGATGATGTACGATGACGAGAGTGGCCCTCGCTTCACATGGGTGTGATTTATTTTCTATTTGAGGGGCCTTAGCCCCTCCTATTCCCAGTGTTGTGTGTTTGTGTGTAGCCCATAGTGATGATTTGATTGGCTGAGCACGGAATGTGATGTATGATGATGTATGATAAGAGCGCCCCTCACTTAACACGAGTGATTTTTCTTTTGAAAACAAAACGCCTGCTGTCTGGAAGTAAGGACATGGGACTAGAAGATGTCACGTATTGCCCTATACTGCAGCTGGAAATTAATGTATATTCCATTGGTCAGTCAATGGTGAGCTGTGGAGCTGTTGCCCCCGAAACCCGACTACGGATAAGTGGTTGAAGATGGATGGATGGAGTCAATGGTGACTTGATGCAACTTTACACTTTGTTTCATTGTGATCATTGTCATAGCAATGACAATGATCACAATGTGATGATGATATGCGTTTTTTAGTAACCTAGAGCGGTGTGGCGGTGTGGAACGTGTGTATGGAATCTGAAGTCGGTGGGACGAACGGTTCTCGAGTTACGTGGATTACACATGTAGTACAGACAGACAGAGACTTGGTGCATTTATAGATAGAAGATGATGGTCCTATAATGGTTTAATTGATGATAAAGCAGAGTGTGTTTTCAGGGCTTGTGATTGGGTTCCAGACGTGAGTGAAGACCCACCCTTGCTCCCCTTCAATCAAAGAGCACTAGATTGCTTTTCGGGAACCGGAAAATCCGAGATTTTGGATTTGAATTTGCTGAAATAGTGGCTCCAAGACGGGTCTCAGTTTTGTCTTTATTTATTAATTTTTATTTGTAATTTTAATTTTAATTTTTATATATTTCTTAATTTGGTTTTGTTGTTTTTTTGTTTCGTTTTTTCTTTCTAAAGTACTTTTCTTTTTAATGTACTTTTATATATTTCTTAATGTCCTTTTATTAACTCTTTTTAATGTACGTTATATATATATATATCTTAGTTTTTTGTACATTCTTTTGTTTCATTTTTTTTCTTTTCCAGTCTTGAATTGTCTTCTATAATAACATTAAAATTATTATTATTATTTATTTTAGAAATAGTTCATCTCTCACTGAAGGGCATAACGCCCATTGCAGGTTGATGATGTAAATGGTGCATTTATATAATAATAATAATAATAATACATTTTATTTATAAGGCGCCTTTCAGGGCACTCAAGGTCGCCGTACAGGTTTAAAAACAGTACAAAAACACAGTTAAAAGCAGAACAAAACACAGCTTGCAGCAGAAGACACTAGAGGTCACACAGAGTCATATAGGCCTGCCTAAACAGGTGGGTTTTGAGGTGAGTTTGGAAAATGGTGATAGAGTCCATGTTTCTGATGTCAGGGGGGAGGGAGTTCCAGAGGTGAGGGGCAGAGCGGCTGAAGGCTCTTGAGCCCATGGTGGACAGACGGGCTGGGAGGACTTTCAGGGTGAGGGAGGAGGCAGACCTGAGAGACCGGGTGGGGACGTTGATGTGGACAAGGTCAGACAGGTATGGGGGGGCGAGGTTATGGATGGCCTTGAAAGTATGGAGAAGGATCTTATAGTCAATGCGGGATTTTATGGGAAGCCAGTGAAGTTGGTGTAAAACAGGGGTGATGTGACTGATGACGGGGGTTCTGGTGATGATACGTGCTGCAGTGTTCTGGACCAGTTGGAGTTTATGGAGAAGTTTGTGGGGGAGACCAAAAATAAGGGAATTACAGTAATCCAGGCGGGAGGTGACGAGAGCATGAACCAGGATAGCGGCACTGTGGGGAGTGAGTGAGGGGCGAAGGCGGTTGATGTTTCTGATGTGGAAGTAGGCGGATAGCGCCTCTATCCAAGGCGCTTTACATAGATTGTGCAATAAATTTACCCACATTCACACACCGATGGCAGCGGAAACCATGCAAGGCACCAACCAGCACATCGGGAGCAATTAGGGGTTCAGTGTCTTACTCAAGGACACTTCGACAGTAACTCTGGGGGAGCCGGGGCAACTGGCAACCTTGCGGTTCCCATCCAGGCACTCTACCCCTGAGCCACTGCCGCCCCATGTCATGTCATTTGCAAGTTGAAAATGCATGCCCCACCCAGTTATTATGTATTCATGCCCATATATGGAGTTCTTGTAACGATGATCCATGCATTTGATGTTCATATTAGGAAGTATTTATTTTTTATTTTATTACATTTTTATTGTATTTATTACATTTATTATTTTATTATTATTTTGATGTTCACCTTGTGTAAAGAGTATCCAGACTCAAATATGATGGGCGGCAGCAGCAACAGGAAGAACATGTTGGGTCGAAACATCTCTTCTTCCTTCAGGAGAAAGACACAAACAAACAAACTCACTGATCAATTCACACAGTTCACGACTGAATAGACAAGTGGTTCTAAAACTTTACATTTTTAAGTGAAGGACCCCCAAATTGATATGTATTTATTTGCAGAGAGAGAGCTGA
The DNA here is from genome assembly GCF_964188405.1 of Protomyctophum parallelum. Lineage (NCBI taxonomy): Eukaryota > Metazoa > Chordata > Actinopteri > Myctophiformes > Myctophidae > Protomyctophum > Protomyctophum parallelum. Next base: position 45,995,732 of record NC_139705.1, on the reverse strand, counting down.
TAATTCAAGCTTTCCGTACAGCTGCAATGTCGGTGAGTTGTTTAATACAATTAGATAGGACTTTTTGGCCAGAAAGTGTTTTTTTTTGCCACTCAGTAGGTGTTCCCGCATAACTTCCTAATACCATGATGTCACGTGCATAGCCTATAGGGCTCTACTGAAGCCTGGCAGCAAGTCGCGGGTTCGATTTCCGAGGCCGATGACCTTTGCGGCGTGTTACTTCCTGTCTTTTTCCCCGTTTCATGTCATTCTCAACTCTACAATCCAATAAAAAGAATTGTGTTTAAACTCGCCGTGAGGCAATCTCTTCCATGCCTACTTTGAATGTTTGAATGGTGTAGAACAGGGGTTTTCAACTGATTGTGAACCAGGGACCACCACCCTGACTAAGAATCAAGCTAGGGACCACTGTTGTGTTGGGAGGGTATATGGGCTAAGCTTAGCGCTTTCATAACACTTGCTAATGCTATGCAATATATACATAACACTGTTTAACAGATGGTCCACGGACTACTAGTGGTCCATGGCATAATAGGCCTGCAGGTGGTCCATGGGGAAATGTTTTAAAATATAAATAAAATGTCTTTGTTAGATGTATTAAAATATGTAATATGTTATATGTTTAAATAATACAGTATTTCAAAAGTCCATCAAATGTAAGAAGATATTTGAATCGATAGCTAATAAAAAGATTGAAATTAAACATCAACTGTAAGAAAATATTTGAATTGATATCTAATAAAAAGATTAAAATGAAATGACTGATAAGGGCTTGATTTCATTCATTGCACGATACTACATGCAACAAATTGTATCAAGCCAAGGCATTATTTAACTGAAATATACGAGTGGTCCAGAGCCAAAAGATATGTATCTTTTGAGAACCACTGATCTATTCCTATCCCACGGTTACACTTCTCTTACTTTATCCATCCTCCCATTAAACTCAGGTTAACTGATACAGTACTGATAGAGCAGACAAATGGGCACATTTCCTAATAATGATGAATCAATCAGGTAAGCTGGTAGACTGCACCCTTCTTGAGAACTCCCTTTTCTGTGGAATTCCTTAACCTCAGACTTCTCAGTAACTGATATCATTTATGCACGTCCGCCAAAAGTAGTGCACTGTTCCGTGGAAGAAAATACAATATCTTCACTTTGCTACAATACTAAATGCGTGGTCAGGGACCACATGCGGTACCTTCACGGACCACCAGTTGAAAATCCCTGGTGTAGAAAGTCACTTCCCTTGATCAAGTTATACTGTATATAAGAGGTTTTCACCTGACAGAGATGACACATGGTTGCGTGCGTGCGTGTGTGCGTACATGTTCCGAGGGGAAGCATGTACGTATCTACCGTGTGTAGGCCTGGCACAATGTTACACAATCCCCTAATCCTAATCGCAATAATTTGAGATAATCACAGTTACATTTGATTTAAACACAAAACACACAACAAATAGTGCGCTTGCCTTGTAGATAAGGCTACTTTAAAAAAAGTTGCAGTTTCGCTTACAGCCCTACCGAGGCGAGTCATGCATGCAAAAAACATACTCGCACACATGCATGACATGGTGTGTCTGAGAGGACGTATGCATTATGTATCCATCTTACAGTAGGATGTACAGTTTGTACACTTCCCTATCTCTGAGTGGACTAGCCTCGGTGACCTTTGCCCTTCTCCAATCACGTGTGCCAAACAGAATGCTAATCATTGTTGCATTCTGGGATGAATGACCTGGCCGGGATCCCAGATCATCATCAGAGGCCCGCTCAGTCGGGACCGTCACGTCACGTGGACCCCTGCGCTGTATTACACCCCCCTCTGACTCTCCCAGTGCCCCATGTGTTACTGTGTGTGTGTGTGTGTGTGTGTGTGTGTGTGTGTGTGTGTGTACACCAATATTAGTTTGCGTCGGTTCAAAGTGATTGTCGTTGACCAATTATTCATTTAACCGTTGCTTCATTATATACTTTGTTTTATCGACTAAAATGTACCATTTGAACAAAGCTCTTTTTCCCTTAGGTCTTTTACTCTACGGCTTAATTTGAGCTTGCATACATTTTAATTGAAAAGATGTATATCACACCACGAATAACAAGCTTATATACATACCAGTGTGTGTGTGTGTGTGTGTGTGTGTGTCTGTGTGTGTGTGCGCGTGTGCGTGTGCTTGTGCGTGTGTGTGTGTGTGTGTGTGTGTTTGAATCAAAGCATCTCATGTATGCATGTATGCATGGCATGGGGGAAGTTGTGTTTGTGGGCCGTGGGTGCTGCATTGATGTCAGAGCAACTCTTTGTCATGGAGGCAGATGGGTCGTGTCAGGCTATGTGTGTGTGCGTGTGCGTGTGCGTGTGTGTGTGTGTGTGTGTGTGTGCGCGTGCGTGCGTGCGTCTCATATGATTAACTCTAGCAGCCAGTTAAGGCTCACCCACCCATTGTACATGTATGTGGCAAGGGATTCCAAAACTATGGGCCATTTATTATATTTACAAACATATATAATTTCAAAAAAACTATTATCTTTTTTTTATACAAAATAGAAATCAGAAAAAAGCTAACATATTTCAAAATCATTTCCATAAATGATCCCATAATGTAGTGAAGATAGGCGAGCTACAAGGCCATTCACACTATTATTTAAATTAGGGCTAAGCGACGAATTCATAATTGTGTTTCTGTTGCATACATTACCTGCTATATGTTTTTCTACTTAACCCGTTTGCTCTCATTCTAACTCTGTCCTCTCATCTTCTCTCAGAATACTAGATAAACAAGGGAACGCTTCAACCAAGCACTAGAACTATAGTTTAAAAAAATAATTCTAACTCTCACACTAGTGGATGGGCATAAACCTCTTATCTCCATATTCTAACTGTTGGTGCTTTTTAAAATTGACATGTAAAATAACATCCCGCTTTATCACACTGCAGCGTCACACAAACGCATCAAGCAGATCCACAAAATCGATTTGCGCAGCGGGTTTCGAGCTTGTAGATCTGCTATTTTAGATGAAAAATACAGTTGTAGTTATCGTTCCAGTGCGAGCGGTCCTTTAAAAAAGAACTGTGATGTGACAAATAGAACGGATGCTGATTCGGAAGTTTGGGTCCAAAGGGGTGACAGACATGTTTCATTCGGTTCTCATGTTACACATTATTGACTCTAGCTAAGCACCCAGATAACAATCTCACTCATTGTGTGTGTGTGTGTGTGTGTGTGTGTGTGTGTGTGTGTGTGTGTGTGTGTGTGTGTGTGTGTGCACGCACGCACGCACATGGCTGGGGCTGTGGGGTAGGGGTGGTAGATAAAACTTTTAATAAATAAAGGCCTTTTATTAGTAACAGAGTATTTAGTGGTATTGCTACTTCGACGTAAGTAAGGAAAATTTATTATTTGGTTTTAGGAATCAATGTTGCAACCAACTACTGTGCCATTAAGTCACGTTAATGAAACAGAGAGTGAAACCGTGACGGAGGAAGTGCACACTTCCTTTTCACAAGCACTAAGGCTTAACCACTTCAACTGCTTTCTGGTTTTGGAGAACCAGAAATCAGGGCAGGACTGGAAACACGATGTACCGGGCATATTCCCGCTGGGCCGCGACCGCAGGGGGCCGCCATGTCCAGGGGGCCTGGACAGGCAGGCCACCAGGAAAGGTCCGGGCGTGCTGCCATTCTGCCAGTGCCGTCATGATAATTTCACTGTACCTGTGACAAATAAACCCTCTACAAAGGGTTGTGTAGTTTGTATCATTTATGTTGTTCTGTAAAAGTGGTGGTATTAGGGCTGTTTGTTTGTGTGTGCCTTGACGGAGCGGGCGGTAGAGTTTCTGCTGTGTTCTCTGTTGTGGTGGGCCGGTCTGGGCCTGACCAGAATCTACACTAAATCTAAAAATAGCCAATCTACAAGCTCACAACAACCCGTTGTGAGCTTGTAGATCTGCAAAGTATAAAATAATGGCTATAGTGGCTAAAATGACACAGATGCCTTCCCGGGTTGCCTGCCGCACCACACGGAATAGGGATGCTGGGTTTCAAGTTGGTTAAGCTACGTTTCAGGGAAGGAAGTAGATTCCAAAAAAGGGAACTCTTTAATCTTTAATTGTTTTGGGACTAAAATGAGAGATGACGTCTACACACATGATAGCATCAGTGTCCCCAATACAAGGTCTTTGTATGGGGATTAGGTGAGATTTGGTGTCAAATCTCACCTAATTTGGTGAGATTTGGTGTCAAAACCTGTCCTTCATCCTCCCACATGCAAGTTCAAGGTGTCTTTATTGTTATATCTTGTGTATGTTAACCCAATCCAAGTTAAGGAACGACAGGTTACGTTTTAAGCACTATAACCCCCTGTGCCAGGACGTGATTCTTTTTTTTTTTTTTCAAATAATAGAAACACTGGCCACTGGTCTGTGTTTCTATTGTAGTGTACTGGCATGGATTGTGTTTCCTAATGTTTCAGTTCTGTTTCATCACTTTTTATTTCACTTCTTAATTCTGTATCCTCCTTTCAGCTAGAGAGGGGGGAGTAGAGTTAACAAAAGTTAGTTAACAGTTAGGATGATGCCAAAAAGTTGAACTGAGGTTTTCTGTGTTTGTGTGACTTATTCTGTGTTTTGAGTTGAATGGTTGCTTTTGTGGGTATCTATTCAAAATCCCTGGTTATATGGTTAATGCTATTTGTTCTTTTAAATCCTTAGTTAGGTTGTCTAAAAAGTGGTTTTGTACAAACTGGGACTAGTATACTAGCCTGGTTAATAAACCAGACCGAATCAGCCGTTGGCAAAACAAAATTGCCTACCGGCGGATTTCGGTCTGGAGACGCTCAATTTTACGCCCATTTCCTACTCCAGAGAATGTGGCCTCCAATAGGGACACGGTATGCAATATGGGCGGGCTTTGGTACAGTGACGTTCAATGCTTGAGACCTTTGACTGACAGTAGCTCTGACCAATTGCGTCAAAGAGAAAATGTTTCCCTGGAAATGAAATCCAAGCTGAGCCTCCCCAGACTAATATCCCGCGGATCCGTGCGATATTAGTCTGGTTTATTAACCAGGCTACTAGTATACCATGTAAAAGGCATTGACCAGAGTCCTAACTGCCACCCCAAATATTACATCAAAGTCAAACCGTTACACACCCACACTCCTCTGAGTCTACAATTGCAACCAAGGCCCCGTTTTCACTGGCAGCCGAATCTAGCCTGAATCAGATCTGAGCCACATCCAGATTGGAATCAGATTTGTTTAAATGAGACATGCCGGACTCATTTAAACCAATCGGAATTCAATCTGGATGTGGCACAGATCTGATTCAGCCTAGATTTGTCTGCCAGTGTAAATGGGGCCTAAGTGGACCCATTAACCCCTTTTGGTGTTAGCATTATGCTATGCTTTAGCTATTGAAAAATAGCAGATCTACAAGCTCATAGATCTACGAGCTTGTAGGTCTGCTATTGTTGAAAAATCGAAGAACGACTGACATAGAAACAGCTTTTTCAGAAAACTGTCAGGATGTAGAAGACATTTTTAGAATCTGATCTCAGGTCAAAATGGGTTAAAGATGGAGTGCCGTGATTGTTTTGTATGTGTCTATGGTGTTAAAGTTACTATAATAGACCCCCAGGTGTGGTTAGAATATTCAAATATGTCTTCCCTGTGTATTTTTGGTTTCTTCCTTTTTTTATACACTCTCACTTACTTTCTCTTTTTTTTTTTACTGTGCAGTAAATCTCGGCAAAGGTGAAGCAAAAGGCCATATATCTAGCTCACTAATGCATTCAGACTTAAACCAAAAAGACTGGAGAATAATGCTTCAGGGGTGATGAATTTCATCATCTTGACATTTAGCCCAGGTGGAGCTCTGCTCTAGCCCAGCAGCGAAGGAAGGTGAAAGTTCAACTATGTTGAGTATTCTTCCCATCTGGTGCAGAGAGGGAAAGCAGGCCACGCGTGTACGCACTACTGACCACGCCCTGACATGTACAACTGAACATCCGCATGCTCGCGTGCACAGACAGTACGCATATGTTGACTAACAGCCACGATATGAACCAACAGGTGAACCCAGTGTGTACTGTACCTGTTCGTACACATAGTAGTAGGCAATGCACGCTCTTCAATTGCACATGCATGTGCACGTGTCATGCACAAGAGATGAGTGTTTGATGGGTGCTTAGGAGGGGGCTTAGGTTTGTCTAAATGTCACCAGGGAGTGGCACCTCTCTGGAGACAACATTCTAAAAGATGAAACCGTCAAGAAATGACTCATCACACAACTGTTAAGGCGGATGGAAGAAACTTGACCTAAATGACAAAAGACTAATTCTGGAGACGGTTGAGAAGATGCAGCTGAAAGAGGAGCGGATGGAGTGATATGAGAGAGAGAGAGAGAGAGAGAGAGAGAGAGAGAGACAGAGAGACACACAGAGAGACAGAGATACTCTTAGGATGTAGACTCCCTTGAGGCTGTGCGTTGACACACAGCAGTGACATCATCACCACATAGGGGGGAAATTGCACCCTGAAACTACAATTAAAATCTCTCTCTCTCTCTCTCTCTCTCTCTCTCTCTCTCTGCCTCTCTCTCTCTGCCTCTCTCTCTCTGCCTCTCTCTCTCTCTCTGCCTCTCTCTGCCTCTCTCTCTCTCTCTAGATCTATTCTGAGAGTACGTCCCATTTCTACGGGGGGCTTTACGAACGACCACTGCAGCCCAGTCAGTCAGTGTACTGTAATGGAAAACTGCTGGTAGCATCATCATCATGCAAAAGCACAAACTATGAATTACAGAATGGATGAAAAAAAGAGAAAAGGGCTCACAACAAGCTACACCACAAATCATCCACGCATTTTCGTATAGGTGTGTTTTACTGTGTAATATTATTATTTTTTATCTGTGGTCCAATATTTGAATCATTGAACTGAATTTTAGATATACAAATATTTAATTTCTTTGGGGGTTTTTTAAGGGCGCTAGCCCCTCCTATATACAGGTTTAATGTTTGTTTTTAGTTCAATGTTTGTTTTAAAAACACCATTGACAATGAAGGGACAATTTACGTCATCTTGTCCCAAACACGGGACAGGGGCGGCGGTGGCTCAGGGGTAGAGTCAAGTGCCTGGATGGTAACCGTAAGGTTGCCAGTTCGAACCCGGGCTCCCCCAGAGTTACTGTCGAAGTGTCCTTGAGCAAGACACTGAACCCCTAATTGCTCCCGATGTGCTAGTTGGTGCCTTGCATGGTTTCCGCTGCCATCGGTGTATGAATGTGTGTGTGAATGGGTGAATGTAATGCACAATCTCTGTAAAGCGCCTTGGATAAAGGCGTTATATAAATGCACCATTTACCATTTACCAAACACAAACATTAAATGTATCAAGCTGTATTTGAAGGTTTTCCATTGAAACACAAGGCCTTTTAATAATAATAATAATAATAATGAATTGCATTTTTATAGCGCTTTTCCAAATGCTCAAAGCGCTTTACAATGGTTCATTCATTCATACATTAAGGGATGAAGCGGCGAACAGTCGACGCCAGCGTCCTCACTTCCCACATTCACACACCAATGGTGGCGAGCTCACACCGACCGACTCATTGGAGGCAATGTAGGGTTCAGTGTCTTGCCCAAGGACACTTCGACATGTGGACAGGAGGAGCCGGGATTCGAACCGCCGACCCAGGGATCATTGGACGACCTGCACTACCTCCTGAGCCCCAGCCGCCCCCTTATCAAACCTCCCCCGAGTCCATTGTATGCACTTATTTGGTCCTAATTTCTCTTTCTCCTGAATATTATTCCCTTCCATGAGCACCGGTGGTTTGATACCAGTAGCACTGCTGTAACTTCTCTCTCCTACATATTTTATTCATTTGCTTTTCATTATTTTAGGACTTTTTATTATCTTTCTGCACCTTTTATCTCTTTTAACCCAATGAAACCGGTAAAGTGCTTTTTTAAATATATACAGCATATATATAGAGAGAGAGAGAGAGAGAGAGAGAGAGACAACGCTAATTTTAACCACATTAAACATTATGTAATACTTTGGCTACTCAAAAATAGAAGATATACAAGCTCACATCTGCTATTTTTGAAACATTGTAAAAATGTGTGCAGATTTTTTTTTTACTCCAATCTTATGGGGGTCCCAGGAACAAAATATTTTAAATATAGGTAGGTCCGTAGCCAAATAAATATAATGTTGGGGGTCCTTGACATGAAAAGGTTTGAGCACCACTGATACAGAAACATCCTTTTTTTTCCTCCCCAGAAATCTGTTAGGATTCAGAAAAACATTTTATTTTAGAATCGGCCTCAGGTCTTAATGGGTTAAGCCGACTCTGGGAGCTATGCTCACGAATTGATATGCATATTTGTGCAAAATGGGGCGAATAAATAATGCCTCTTGCATCTTGGGCACAAGCAGCAGACTGGTGGCTGTTGGAGGCGATGGATGAAGGGAGCAGGGTAGCAGGGAGCCAGGGATGACAGCATGCCTGCGAGGGCTTCTGTGGCCTGGCTTCTGCTGCTGCTTATAGCAGGGCTGTGTCCTGGAGGCCAGAGCTAGCCTGACTCACTTCACTGTCAGCTTGGCTTCAGAAACCAGGCTATGGCTGGAGGAGATGGAGAGCCCACATTCAAGTTGGCTATAGGTGCAGTGGTGCCAGATTTTACGAGAGAAATAAGTGACTCAACCAAATATGGGCTGTACGAGTCCATTTGTTTCCATCTCAGAGTTACATAACCTTAATTCCGTAAAGGACCCCGGACCTCACGTTGAGAACCAGTATGGTGGGGAGAGAGAGAGAGACAGAGAGAGACCATTTTGACCTGAGATCAGATTCTAAAAATGTCTTCTACATCCTGACAGTTTTCGGAAAAAGCTATGTTTCTATGTCAGTCGTTCTTCGATTATTCAAAAATAGCAGACCTACACGCTTGTAGTGCGCCACTCGGCGGCACGCTATGAGCTTGTAGATCTGCTCTTTTTCAATAGCTAAAGCATATCATAATGCTAACACCAAAAGGGGTTCCCGCCCAGAATGGGTTAACAAGAATTAACCCATTTAAACCTGAGGCCGATTCTAAAAACGCCTCCTAAAACTTCAAATTCTTATTCAAAAAATAAATGATGATGGTATATATGAGACACAGAGGGCGCATTCGGCATTTAAGGTAAAACAACGTATAGGTTACACCAGGTCTAAATAAAAATAAGTTTTCCCTCGGTTTAACCGGCACTGCCCTTTCCTGGTTGGCATCCTACCTCTCCGATCGACAACAATTCATCTCCATCAATAACTGCAAATCTTCCACTGCCCCAGTTACCCATGGTGTCCCCCAGGGTTCAGTTCTTGGTCTCCTCCTCTTCATCATATACATCCTCCCTCTAGGTCAGATCCTCCGTCACCATGGACTTCAGTTCCACTCCTACGCCGATGACACACAGCTGTACCTTTCCACCAAAGCCATCACCCCAACCACACACTCCACTCTCACTGCCTGCCTCACAGATATTAAAACATGGATGCAAAAGAACTTTCTCAAACTAAATTGCAATAAATCGGAAATCATCATCATCGGTCCCAACTCCCTCACCAATTCCACCCAAGGTTTTTCACTGAACATTGATGGATCCACTGTTACACCCTCCACCCGCATCCGCAACCTTGGCATCATTTTCGACCCCACCCTTTCATTCCTCCCCCATGTTAACCAAGTCACCAAAACCGCCTTCTTTCACCTCAAGAACATTGCCCGTCTCCGACCCTCTCTGTCATTTTCCGCAGCCGAAACACTCATCCACAGCTTCATCTCATCCCGCCTTGATTATTGCAACAGTATCCTCTACGGCACCACCTCCAAAGTCCTCAATAAACTGCAATATGTCCAGAATTCAGCTGCCCGCCTGCTCACCAGTACCCGTTCCAGAGACCATATTACACCTGTCCTCCGTGACCTTTACTGGCTACCGGTTAAACAAAGAATCCACTTCAAAACACTCCTGACCACCTACAAAGCACTAAATAACCTGGCTCCCCCATACCTCTGTGACCTCCTCAAACGCCATGCCCCCTCTCGCTCCCTCAGGTCTGGTGATGCAAACCTCCTCGACGTCCCCAAAACCAAACGCCGTACGTTGGGGGATAGAGCTTTTGCCTTTGCTGCCCCAACCCTGTGAAATGCCCTCCCTAAGGCACTCAGAGATGCCCCTACACTTCAAACCTTCAAATCCACCCTCAAAACCCACCTCTTCAAAATTGCCTTCCCTAGCTAACCCTTTTTCACTGTCTTTTAATGTTCTTTAGCTTTTAGTGTTATTTTTCCTTTTCTATTAAAGTTGTTTTTAATTTGTTGTTAACTCTGTAAAGCCCCCCCCATGTAAAGCGTCTTTGGGTACTCAGAAAAGCGCTATATAAGTTTGAGATATTATTATTATTATTAAATGGGTTAAGCAGAAGCTGTCCATTAACTTTGGATAGCAAAGCATTGACCATAGGCAAGTGCAGCACTGACTGTACGCACATTTTCAACAGGGGCTGCGTCTGAAAAACAACCATGTTGACAGTGTCTTGGCATCGCCAGCGGCTGTGTTCCGCAGTGAGCCTGAGTGAACAACAACACAGGTTACGTTGGTACAAACTACTCCATCTCTCTCCGCTCTACCCCCGCAAGACTCTCTCTCTCTCTCTCTCTCCTAAGCAAACAGGTCAGAATAGTATACTACTGTAATGGATTTGCATCATGACCACTTAGTCAAAAGCACGATTAACGCGTATAAGCGTGTCCGCCCCTGCAGAAGTAGGACCGTGCAATCAGGGAGAAACCTCCGCAGCTATATCCCTACTCAGAGATGACTCATGTTCTGTGAAACTGAAAATGGGTAACATTTAAGAGAGGAAGTTAAAAGCTTGACCAATCTTAGGAGAGTCGTAGACTTCCTAGTAAAAAGTGCAAAATCAATTCTAGTCAAGTCTGAAAAACTGATTATTTCAAGATTTTCAAATATTTAAAATAAAAGAAATGTGCCGATCTACAATCTCATAACGTGTTGTGAGCTATTTTTGAGAACTTTGGAAAAGGGTTTAAAATGTCCACCTACTATATAATTAGACCTACTCTATTAGAAAGGGAGGAGAAACATGCACATCCGCAAACCTACTCTAATTAGACCCATTTCATCCCACGGGTGCTTCGCAAGTGAGCGACGAGCGTGGGTGTGGGTGGGAGGGGTGTGGGTGGGAGGCGGCAGTTAAGGTAAAATGTCGTGCTCAGACTCTCTCTACCCATTCAGCAATGCCGTCCCCAACCTCTGAAAAGCTAATAAACATCCAGGGATGGTCTTTTAGATGAGTCCCAGGGACATTTCCCACTTCAGCGACGTTAGGAGTCATATTTTGCCATTTCTACAAATTGCAGCATTTAACTCCCATTTCATTTTTATATGGTTATAATGTGGTTATATTCATGTAGAAAAAGGAAGAAGAAATGATTATTATAACTAAAGCTAGCAAAATAAACTAGAATAAAAACAGTACAGTAGTGCATCCCGTGGATGCAGAGGTCGTTGTATTATTGCGTCTCCTAAACTGCGTTTTGGGATGAAAAATGCACCCTATTTTAATCTCTGCATCTGTAATTGACATGGATATGCCCCAAAATAGGGTTCGGCAGGTTGCAAGTGGTTAAAACTTGGAACACGTCGGCTGCATTAATTGCCGATGACAATGTAAAAAAATGTCAAATAGTGGGCGATATATCGGCCGATCAGTCAGGCTTTAGATTGAAGTCACCTGAGACGCAGACAGACAAAACGTGCCTGTACTGATCATGTACCTACCAGGGTTATTCAAGGTACAGTAAGTTATGGTACGAGGGGGAATAGGATATCATGTCGGGAGTTCTCAGATGAGTGCTCATGGTGACAGACACATACTGTACGAGCAGATACACACAGTATAGGCCTATGTCAGCGCTATTGGGTAGGGGAAACCTTGTATGTCCAAAACTGACTGTTATTTATTCACAAGATCTTGTTAATATTTTTCATTGGTTAAATATTGTTGCCGTCGGGCAGAAACTTCTTAGCTCCATATTTTAACTGTTTGTATTATTTCGTAAATTAATGCCCTACTTGATCATACAACAGATCTACAAGCTCGAAAGTGGTGTGTGACACGGTTTGAGCTTGTCCATCTGCTACTTTTGCTATTTGAAACCCTACAGAAAGCCCATTTCCACTTTTGAGTTTTTTTGTTGCTTGTAGATCGGCTATGTTTGCCCGGCACACTGTATGGCGAAGTAGTAGCCTTTACTTAGTTCACACAATTATGAGCAAAAAAAGAAAAAAAAAGCTGAAACATAGAGATATGAGGTTTTTGTCCAACAGACATCCTGATAAGAGACACTCTGGATGGCCATGGAGAGGATGAGGGACAGTGGGGAGGGTGGCTGGGGGTAAACTGGGGGGGATAGGGGGCTCTGATTACTGGGACCGATGACTCAGCAACACTCTGGGGGCCCCCGGGCTGACAAACAATGGGCCCCTGTGTGCAGGACCCATTGACACAACCTGCCTCTTTTACTAAACCCCATCCCATTCCCCACCCCACTCACTCTCTCTCCCTCTCTCTATCTGCTATCTCTCTCTCTCTTGTTCCCCCGCTCTCACTGGCAGAGAACAAGGAATGTTAATTAAAGGCTGCATAGGCAACCAGAAGAAACAGAGCTCAAAGGGAGGGGGGAGAGAGAGACAGAGAGAGAGGAGAGAGAGAGAGAGAGAGAGAGAGAGAGAGAGAGAGAGGAGAGAAAGAGCAATATATTCACAACTGAGCCGATAGGGTGAATGTGATTGGAGAGACGAGGGAGAGGCAGGCAATGGAGAAAGAGAGATGAAAAGATACAGTAGAGACAAGTGTTTGCATGAAAGAGTGGGGGGAGAGAGAGAGAGAGAGAGAGAGAGAGAGAGAGAGCGAGAGAGAGAGAGAGAGAGAGAGAGAGAGAGAGAGAGAGAGAGACTTGTCTTGCACCAAGAGAGTGCATCAGAGGGTGAGCGTTTGATAGAACAGTCAGTTATTCTCAAACGTTTCAATTTCAAAGACCCCCGTTTGATATGTCAGTCAGCTAGTCAGTGCTTCAAGATAACATATAACTGCATTTATTTTCCGGATCCAGCTGAAAACACCAAATAATGCATACGGGACAGATTTAGGACAATACCCACTCATAATCAAAATAAAAAAATAGAGCATTTGAATTTTATAACCACCTAAGAGAAAGTGACCCAGATGCACTCCATAACAAAGCACTCACACATACACACACAGAACCTCTAGAGAGCCAGCTGGTCCTGGAACAAACACAAGCAGAGCCACCAGATAGAAAACTCACTGGACTAAACCAAATAAAACAACTACAGGATAGCAATCTGACACATTGACAAAAAGCAACCCAAAAGCAGAGCAAACTAGAATGCCATTTGGCCCTAAACAGAGAATACACCGCCGCGTCATACCCGAGCACTGTGACCGGGTGAACTGTCTAATGTGACATCCTGGACATGAAATGTGCGAGGAGCACGTGTAAAGCCAGGGATTTGAACTCGGTTCTCCCACGTGAAGGTCCAATATCTTAACCACTAGACCAAAGGGATATGCCTATGGAGCGGGGGAGATATTAGACTTTTGAGGCCATCAGGCCGAGGCTCTGAACCACTCTGGTACACTCACCCCCCCCTTTTGACCTCCTCCCACGGGGAATCCCGACCCGGGTCACGGCACCAATGTAACGCCTAGGATTCGAACTCGGGTCTCCCACGTGGAAGTCCAATATCTTTAAAAACTAGACCAAAGGGGTATCCCTAGGGACCGGGGGCCATATTAGACTTTTGAGGCCATCATACCGAGGCTCCTCGGAGCCACTATGCTACACACGTCTTACTTTCGGTTTCTGTCAGGATAGATCGTACAAATAGTGAAACTTGCAGCACTACTTTACTTTTGGTTTCTATATTCCTGCACTCCGTCAGATGTCAGAATTAATCGTACAAATAGTGAAACTTGCAGCACTTTTTACTTCTGGTTTCTATAATATAGAAACCAGAAGTAAAAAGTGCTGCAAGTTTCACTATTTCAATATTATTCCTGCACACTGGCGTGAATTTTAGCTGCCTCAGCTTAAAACTGGGCAGAATGGTACAACTCATCACAGAGTAGCAAACACTTAGTGGAATTACCAGTTTAAAATAACACTTCAGTGGACCTGACTTTCTCTCTTCCTCTGATCTGATTCGATCAAAATAGTAAATGCGGCTTTGCCCTCAATGCCCTCAGTATACCCACATATCTGACTAATTACTTAAGACAAGTGAGCGACAGACACTATGTATAGACTGTAAATACATGTATAGTGTTTATTGAGACCGCAGGTCGCAATAAACACTAAATGGTCACTGAATGCAAATGGTCATGCCTCGTCACACAACAAGGTTTTTCATTAGGTTTTTCTTACTGTACCTTCCAGTTGGCCAGCTCCTGCCACTCGATGATCTTAATGAAGCCTCCCATAAGGATCCCTGCAAAAAGGTGGAGAAAGTTTCACTTAAAAACACAAAAAAGCCTTTTCCGTAAATCACCTCATTTCTGCCATACATATACATATATATGTATATTGTATGTACAGTATTTGATTGTATGTTGATTGCTTTTGTATGGATAGTTATATCTTCATATTGTGTTATAACTTGTTCTGTTACCTCTCTTATCCGTGGCTTTTAAAAATTGTATGATTTATATTATGCTTCTGTTCCAATTGCCGTTTAAACGCACTACCATTTTGAAAAGTGCTATTCAAATAAAGATATTATTGTATGCATGTTCACATAACCTCTGTCATGGTCATTTCCAACTAGGGTCGTTTTTTTTATTATTAAAAAGAAAATGTAAATTACTGTGACAACAATACCATATCATCATCAACATAATAATTATCGACAGCAAGCCATTTGGTCAAAACACATCATATTAGATTTGGTTCAATTTCGTCCAGCCCTATAGTTCCAGCAGCACTCTCTAAATATTTCACCATTGCATATGAAATTTTAAAAAGAACAGGCCCCACCACTACTCACTCGCACCACGGCCTAGACGGCAGCGTGAATGCATGAATGGAAGAAGTATAGTACAAGTTAAAGCTGGGAGTTATTATTTATGCGGCTAAACATAATGGGAGGCCTGCTTGACAACGGTCCATTACGGTTTATGTTATGCTCAGATGACACACTATTGTGCAAGAGGGGCTTTTGTCTTTAGTTTCATCTTTGA
The DNA here is from genome assembly GCF_964188405.1 of Protomyctophum parallelum. Lineage (NCBI taxonomy): Eukaryota > Metazoa > Chordata > Actinopteri > Myctophiformes > Myctophidae > Protomyctophum > Protomyctophum parallelum. The sequence goes on along the minus strand of NC_139705.1, from coordinate 45,980,394 downwards.
AAAAGGCCCCTGTGGGCGTTTTCTTTTGCTTTTAAAAAGGGAGAGCAGAGCTATCCTTGTTATTACACAGTAAAATCCTCAGTGTTGTTAATTTCTCTCTAAGATTAAACCGAAGGGACCCTTACGACCGGGTCCCTGTGTACATTATCAGAGATAAAGGACCGTATGGAACCAAAGGGACCCTTACGACCGGGTCCCTCTGTACATTATCAGAGATAAAGGACCTGTATGTGTCCATTTATGCGTTCTCAGAGTTAAATGAACACGGATAATTTGACAGTTTATACAGCTCAGAAGAACACATTCATAAACCACTTAAAACAGTGGTTGACTGGGGGTCCTCTAGAGAGCTCTAGACTTAGTCGTCTGCCATTTCCACTTTGCGTCTACACCAGATTTCTTGTTCACTGATCGCCGATCGACAAGATCACAACATGACTCGCTGTGAACTCAGGGTCTCAAAAGCAAGTACAGGTCATGTTCTACTTGACCAAAAATCATGTCCACTTAACAGAGAAAAAATAATAATAATAAACAATTGAGCGAGTGTATATGTGGGGGCACATTCCACACCATTACTAGTGGAATGTGCACGCATTCCAATAGTAATCACTAAACACTGCGCAAAATTGGCCGTTCGGGACTTCGGGCAACGAGAGAGCCAACACCACTGACTTGACCAACTTTCTTTTTTTACTTGCCCCGGGCAATAGGGCAATAATCCTTAAAGGGACACTTCACCCTTTTTGCAAAAAGATATATGTTAATGACGTTTAGAAGCTTTAGAACACTTTCCTGGGGGTCTTTATGTGTGTAATATGTGGTTTTAGATATTTTAGATTTTAGCAGTGAGCCTGTTGTCTCTGATGTCATGGACACTGGTCTCACTACCTTCCTGGAATACAATTCCCATAATTCTTTGGTGCACTGCTCCTCCTTGCCGGTAGGGGGAGAGCTGTCTTACTGAGACAACATGTAGTCCAGGAAGGAAGTGAGCCCAGTGTCCATGACATCAGAGACAACAGGCTCACTGCTACAATCTAAAATATCTAAAACCACATATTACACACATAAAGACCCCCAGGAAAGTGTTCTAAAGCTTCTAAACGTCATTAACATATATTTTTTTGCAAAAAGGGTGAAGTGTCCCTTTAAGTGTCAATCCCTGCAGTGAACCGCTAAATGTTCACACCAGAATGTGGATGCTAAGGGCTCAAAGTTAAAAACAAAAGAGGAAAGAAACATTACACCCGTGTGAACTGAGCGGTTCAACTATACCTTTATTGTATTATATGTATGTTTATATGCTCATTTATATGTATGATATGAATGTATGCACTGTGCACTTAAATATGCAAATGAACTCCAGGGGTAGGGCCCGACAAGTCTATGGCTTCTCCCTAGCCCTTTTTCGGATATTGGACAGGACATAAGCAACGGACACTCAAAAGAAGTAGAGAAAGAAATGGAAATGTGTTTTATGTATGAACTGTATGTCCACCATTCCGAAAATAAAACTGAACTGAACTGAATTGTTATATTTACTGTAGTAACTAAGCGTTTGCAAATAATAGTAAAAGTACAATATTTTCTGTTCGAATCATTGGTGCGGTCATTGGTGCGGTTTGACCCTACAATGTGACGTCATTTGAGGTTTGGGGGGGGGGGGGGGGGGGGGGGGGTACCGTCCTAAAGTCGGCTCTTCGGTGCTGCTGAACATTTCTGACGAGCCGAAATCATTTCGGCTCTACAGCGCCGAAACAGCGGTAAAATAAGAGTATGATCGGCCCGAATCGTGATGCAAAATGACATAATGGTGACAGCCCTATGTGGGGTGTGAGACGAGGGGGGGTGGATGAGCACAAAACCACTGCCCAAAACGAGACAGAAACACCAGCACGGTGAAGGAAATAATGGGTGGAGGAAGGAAACCAAGAGGTCCGTCCCGATTTGTATAAGCAGTGTTATCTCTCCTGGACAGAGCCAGATGACCCACGCAGCTGCAAGGACCTCCAGACAAGGTCTGTCTGCGATGCGTCACGCAGGGATACGCAAGAGGAAGGGAAGGGGTCAGCGCTGAGGTCACGGTGGTCCAGAGTGGCCGCGGCTGGCTGCACAAGCCAGCGGCGAAAATAACACGACCGCGGACGGCACGAGCGGGGAAAAGCAAAACATGACCTCCATTGTCCTGGCGAAAGAAAGCATTGAGGGTGTCTCTATATATATATGACACAGGGGGAAAACAGTGACACAGCACAGCGTGCTAAAAGGGGGAGGGGCGATGCGGTGCAGTGTTGTTTTTGGCAGCAATTTTTATTTTAGTTTAAGTCTTTTTAATAGTTTATTTAGTTTTAGTCCCATTTTAGTCCCCTGGAATGTTTTAGTGTTAGTCTAGTTTTAGTCGACTAAATGTCATGAGATTTGTATTTTGGTGAGCCTCGATGCCGTCGTAATGGCTGATTTTACGCTTGCTGAAAATAGCCGATCTGCTGCGACGTGTTGTGAGCTTGTAGATCGGCTATTTTCAGCATGCAACCAAGTGTAAAATGACTCATACTGGATCTCGTCCACTAGTCCCTTCCTAACATTTTAGTCTAGTTTTTATTTATTGACGAAATCGTCAGTATATTTAGTCTTAGTTTTATTCATCATAGTTTAGTTTTCATGTAGTTTCCATTTAGTTTTCGTCAGTGGAAAAAGGTAGTCGACGAACATTTTTCGTGTTAGTCTTAGTTTTCATCGTGACACTAGACTTGCACAGCATAGACTTCAGATACCAAGCCACGCTCGCGGTATCTCCAACGATCTCAAATCCTCAGAATCTACAAGACCCAAGCAAGACGGTCAAGACCCAGGATACAGGATACAGCTCATAGGACAAGACACAAGACACCACACTCAAGACACAAGATCCAAGATCAAGTACACCTCAACACATAGGAACCAAGGTGTCTGGCTTTACAACCCGCATACCTTGCATAGCTTTACCGAGACCACCATTCCAATTAGCGCCGTTAAACATCCCGGTTTAAGTTCGGATCGGGCACCACTGCAGCACTAGACAACGAGCACTAGTTAGAGCTATTTTATATGGCACAAACACCAAAAAACAAATATTAAAAAACGAAAAAGAAATGTCCTCTTGTTACCAGACCAAATAAGGGCATTCATGTCACAGAGAATTTCCTATCCTTCCGTATCTCCATGTGAATGAATATATCGTTGCCGTATCTGGTAGAGACTGCCTATCTCCATAATGTAAACGTGTTTTTTGTAAATGAACTAAAGCGTGACACAAAAGCATCTAAAGTAGTAAAATGCAGCATGAAGCAACACGTTTTGATCTTGCCTGCTACTTTTGCCATTTGAATTTGAATCCTGAAGATTTGGACATATAAGGTAACAAGGTTTCCACCCGACAGACGATATAATTGTAATGGCATATGGTTATACATCCTGTCTCACAAGATACACCACTTGTATTTGATACAACTCATATTGGCTGAAAATTCTCTTATCAAGTATTGCTGTTTCACTTTCTGCTGATACTCTAGTGTAGAAGGCAGCCTAGTAGAGGGCGAGCCAAAGAGTACACTGGTCATATGTCACTGACATGACCCCAAAATCTCACTGACATGACCCCAAAAATCAATTCTATGGTTTTAGGCCAGGGGTTCTCAACCTGGTGGTATATTTGGGGGGGGGTCCCCAGATTATTATTATTTATACATTTTTCTATTTTTTGCAACTGAATGGCTGGAAAATGGAAATCAAGAGTTTACATAGTACACACGTAAACCTTTCTATAATTACGGATGGTTATTGTAGCAGTCAATTTGTATTGGGGGTGGGGAGGGGGGGTCGCAAGACATGGCCAAAGCATTTCCAGGGGTCCCCAGCCAAAAACGTTGAGAACCCCTGTTCTAGGCAACACAGAAGTAGCGGACCTCACAAATACAACCAAATCAATTGAGCTGTTCCTGAGAGCAATTTCCATAAAAGCCCCTATATGATGAAAAATCCTGATTGTTCAAACTTGCATATTTGTGGGGATAGAAAATACACAGGGGAGCTAAAAAAAACACCCAAATAATTGAAAAAGTGGATTTTATGTAATAGGTCCTTTAATTGATTATTCTACTGTGGAACATCTCCAAGGCACATCTGTGCTGCATAAGGCTGTATTAAAAAACTATTTCCATCTGCCTGAATGTAGACATCTCTAGTAGAAGGCTGGACAATACCTAGGCTATCTGCGTGGGAGTTTCATACTGTGACATGCAGTATAGCTTTGTAGAGAGAGAATCCAGAAGAAAAATGGGAGGGAAAGAGATGAAAAGAAGGAGAACAGCCATTTTAGATTGAGAACAGCCGTTCATTATTTATACAAAAGCAGAGTGGAGCATTGTTGCCAACTACAAAATTAGTCGCCGAGTGATTTTCTGCTTATTTTTTCCCGGAACCGTCACTGCCTTGCCAAACAACCGACTGTACTTACTTACTGTATATATGAGGTAACAGTCTAAAAATATTTGAAGAGAGTGTATGTGATGTTTTGGTAAATACAGTTAAAGCTCTATATTATTGCTGTAGAAGAGTGTTTCTTCAATAACAGGGGTCTGTCTTCCGGTCTCTCCAGCTCTTAAACCATTTCGACCCGAGGTCAGTTTTAAAAATGCCTTCTAATTCCTAACCCAAGTTAGGGTTAACCTAACCTACCTTTCTGTTAACTCATTTATTGCAGCTAGCCGTTAGCATAAAGCCCAGTTCCAGGTGCCACCATACGCGTTCACTTTAAAAGTCGGATTTTAAGAGCTGATCAAACACTCTATAAGCAATGAAACAGCATATTGAGCACTTGTTTTACAACAAGTCTAGCCAGTGCATGTTGTATAATAACAATACTCACCTAAGGACACAACCGCTACACTCTCAGGGAGGAAATGCAGCTTGAACTTAATAAGCAGATGCACCAATATGATGCAGATACCTGTGGGAACACAGAGAACAAACACAGTCACTGATAAACCCTGGCCAGCATGTCTGCAAAGCTGTGCTCACATGATCTAAACCAGTGCTTCCCAAACCTTTTCACATCAAGGACCCCCAAATTGACACTATAATTAGCCCCGCGGACCACACTTTGAAAAGATATGCCGCAAGGACCCCTCCCATAAGAGAAGTTTTTACAGCTCTAGCAGTGATTCTCAATCCGTTTAATTTCAAGGACCCCCAGTTTGACATTAGTCTACAGAACCCCATTTAATGGCATTTCTATCTCTGGGACCCGCAATTTATATTGTAAAATTAATGTTAATTTAACTCTGAGAGTGTACAAATGGAACCAAATGGTTTGGCTACACACAAATTACCATATTGGTCATGAACTCGCCCCAAAACAAACAGGAACAACAAAGAGGAACTTGATATTCAAACATATAAGCAGGTAGTCCAACTGCAAATGATTGTTGCCCATCATACGCATAACAGATTTTCAGCACAGAATGTGCAGAGAAGCCCATGGCATTTTGTAATCTGATCTGTATCCATTTCACCCTGTACAATTAAAAATGTTAATACAAATAGTCTATTCGATTCAAAGACATAGCATTTCAGAATTGTGACATCCCTTCTTGTATATTTGCTATTTTTCCCCCATTCGTCGTACGACAAACTTTCATAAGACCCAAGTGGCTAAAGGGTAATTGGAGCGAGATCCCCCACAGAGCCCATTAGGAAGTGGCGTCAAGCCCCAGGGGGGAGGGGCACGCAGGGAGCAATTACAAGGTCCAATATCTCTACTGAGGGACATCTCAGCACACCGCCTGGAGGGCTGGGGATCGAACAAGGAACCTTGTGATTCCCACGCCACCCGCTCTACCTTCTGAGACACCCTCCTTCTCCTCTCTACCCAGGGGATATTTGTTGTCATCCCCGATGGGACAGGGAGAATTTACTTTTCTGCATCTGACCAAAGATATTTAACCCATTCTGACCGGGCACCCATTTTGGTGTTGGCATCATGTTATGCTTTAGCTATTGAAAGATAGCAGATCTACAAGCTCATAGCGCGCCACCGAGTGGCGCGCTACGAGCTTGTAGGTCTGCTATTTTTGAAAAAAATCGAAGAACGACTGACATTTTTAGAATCTGATCTCAGGTCAGAATAGGTTCATCAGACCAGTGTGTGTCCAGTGGAAACCTCGTATGAATCTGATCTCAGGTCAGCATGGGTTAATTATTAAATACATCCCAATTGGGGCCACTAGAGGCTAAATGGTACACACATCCTAGAAATGGTCTCCTAAGAATGTGCTGTCTGACCTTGCGACTGTCTGATGTTTACTGGTGATAGATCCCACGAGAGTGTGTTGCTGGGACAGAGAAAGATCGATAATACAGTACATTTTCTCTTGATATGTCTCTCTGAAAAGAAGACATTTTAGTATGAAAACCTTAGGTAGATTGTATGGCTTGTGTCAATCGGGTCCAATATTAAGCTCGACGTGACCATGGGGCTAAAGGATGGTTCAGAAGATACATTACACATAATCACTATTGTCAACAAGGGTGTTGTCCATTTGGGGTAGTTTTTGACTGCTAGTTGTGTTTTGTTTTTTTACCTAGTAGTCCATTTCCAGACAGCTGCGATACATATTGTGTTGCTTGCTACGGGCCATTAGCCAAAGTAAAGCCTGAGAAACGCTAAACATTTGAACAGCACGTGCGTGTTTATACAAACAGAAGAATGCCAGCACACATGGAAGTGTCGTTTTTTTTATTCAGATAAGCACACGTGTTCCGCAAGCGACTATCTGAATAATTAATGAGCGTGTTTATGCCCAGACAGAGAGAAGTGGGAGCCCCAGCTGTGTGCATGGAAGAGAGGGAGGAAATATTTTCTCCTGTTAGGTGACATTAAATATAACATGGTATTATGTTCTTATGTTGTAATCGTGACACCGGTTAAAACCCAAATCGCCCAGGACGAAGTTCACCATCCTTTCAATTAGTAACACCCAGTGTTACTACCGGTAATTGTTTTATCCAAAAGACGAAGATTATTGATATCACAACCGATCGCATCGCTCCACAGCCTAGGAGCGCCTGTTGCGCAATACTCGATGTTGCGTAACAGTGGGACGTCATCGAAAATGTTCCCCCCCCACCCGTTTAGCTGACGATCCCAAAAATCGTAAAACGTTAATAACTCTTGATCTAAATCATAATGTCTAATTTGGTGGGCTGTCTAGTCGCTTTAGATTTAATCAAACCTCCTGTTGTTGTCGATGGGCTCTAGAGTGTTTTGGCTACATTTAGCTGCTACATCCACATCCGGGATAACATCCGGTCCAAGGGGAAAAGTGCTCCGCTGCTATAAATCGCTATAAATCGCTATGATTTAACCCATAATTTCTGACCTGAGATCAGATTCATACGAGGTTTCCACTGGACAACACACTGGTCTGATTAACCCATTCTGACCTGAGATCAGATTCTAGAAATGTCAGTCGCTCTTCGATTTTTCAAAAATAGCAGACCTACAAGCTCGTATCGCGCCACTCGGTGGCGCGATATGAGCTTGTAGATCTGCTATTTTTAAATAGCTAAAGCATAACATGATGCCGACACCAAAATGGGTGCCCGGTCAGAATGGGTTAATGGATTAAATAACCCAGGGCAATTTGTGTCACTTTATACGTTGGCAATTCAAAAATAGCATATATACACAAGCTCATAGCACACACATTTTTAACAAATCTCTTTGCTTCTGTGGGTCCCTGGAACTTATCTTTGTTCAGATGGGGTCAGTGGTCAAATACATATAATGTTGGGGGTCCACTGATATAGAAACTTTTTTTTTTTTGAACACACTTTGCATACATTTGTAGAATGGGCATCAGGCCTTAACAGGTTAAAATAATGAGCAGAAAAGAAGGTTACAGACAGAGACACAGACCCATTTTCACACCTACAGTAGCACTCCTGGAATGTGGGTGTGACGCATAGTTCATACCAGAGTGGTTTTCTGCCAAGCGTTTTTCTGCCAAAACATCTAAAACATCCACAACACTTTTACATAATGCTAGAGCTTGACTCCAATTTGGAGAGTATTAGATCACTGATGATTACCAATGTTTTGTAAAGAAAATAATAAAAAAAGTACAAATATTTTAAATAAATTTGATAAAAATATTTATTTGATAAATGTATAAGCCAAAAAATAAATTGCAGACAAAAGATCATTTTGTAGATAGATGCAGAATACTACTAGTGTAAACTTCAATTATAAAAAAAAAACATTACTACATTACTTGCACATAATGAAGCCCCCCCCCCCCCCCCCCCACACACACACACACACACTTTTGAGCCAAATGCAAACGAAAATAAAAGCCTGGGTACCGAGGCTAGATGGTGTAAAAACTAGCAGGTACAGGCTTTAGTTTCGACATACTAACACTAACAGTCCGACAGTCATTAGACCGACACCCTACCCCAAACCCTAACATAACCCTAACCGCAAGCACGACGCAGCGCATGTCGGACCAACGCATGTCAGTATTTTGGTGTGTCGGATAAGCCAGGGGTTCCCAACGTTTTTGGCCGGGGACCCCCGGAAATGCTTTGGCAATGTCTCGGGACCCCCGCCCCACCCCCTCCCGACCCCCAATATAAATTTACTGCTACAATAACCTTAATAATAGAGACAATGCACCACAAATAAATACTGAAACCAGATATAATCATTAGGGAAGGTGTATGCATGTACTATGTGTACTATATGTAAACTCTTCATTTCCACTTTCCAGCCATTCAGCGACCCACGGGTTGAGAACCCCTGGGATAAGCGTGTGCACCCCAAACTAGCTTGGCCTTTCAAGGTCTTTCTCAGAAATGAGAAATGCAAGATCCCCAGACCAGACCCCATCCCCCCAATTTAACCATCAGAAGTTATTCTACCTTCCGTTCTGCAGAATCAAGCAGATTTAACCAACGGCTAAAGGTTAATTGTGCCTCTAGAATAAAGCAATTATATGCAGTTCTGTGTGTAGAACTGCATATAATTGGGTAATTTCTCATTACTGTTGACCTGTACTGTACCAGTGAATCTATCGATGTGTTAGAGCAGGGGTTATCAACCTGGGGCTCGTGACCCCTCGGTCCCCAAATTAAAAAATAAATAAATAACGCAACTGAATGGCTGGAAAGAAGTACACATAGTGCATGCATAAACTTTCCTTTGTGATTATACTGTATCTGGTTTCAGTATTTATTTATGATGTATTTTCTCTATTATTAAGGTTATTGTAGCGGTCAATTTGTATTGTATAGGGTTAGACATGGCCAAAGAATTTCCAGGGGTCCCCAGGCAAAAACATTGAGAACCCCTGAGAGCCAAGTTTAGCTGAATGAAAAAGAGCAGAGGTTTCTTTACCTACTGTAGTGCTTGTGGCTGAGACAGTCCTATCCATTCCAATCATACACCTAGCAAGCTTCAAATATTTGCTCTCAATGTGAAACGACAATGTATGTCATCATCTCCACCCATGACGTGAATGGATCTAAGTGGCATATGTGGTGTGGTGGAATTCACAGTCAATCAGTAACAGAAAAAGTGAAGTGAGGGGCGCCCTTATCATCATACATCACATTCCGTGCTAGGCCAATCAATTAATCACAAATGCCATTCCAGTCACTTCCAGTCACAAGGACAAGCTGACACTATCATAAACAATAGCTATCAAGCCTAAGAGAGACATCTTGGCTCTTACGTCATGTAAAATATATTGTATCAGAGGGCACAGGGATGAATAACATAAGTTGAACAACATAATAATGGATATAAGGTTACAGCAATCATAATAAGATAGTATAATGTATTCCTCAACGGTAAGTCTTTAAATTAGACATTGCACCTTGTGTGACTGAGACCTTTAAAGGGTGATTTAAAGGCAAGGGCACTCCTGACATTACATGAACAACTTGTTTCACTTAAATCATATACTTTGTTGACTGGAGTTCCCCAGGTGTCTATACTAGGCCCCCTCCTCCACCCCGCCCCTCTACGCCAAATGTCTTTGCCGGAAATAGCTGATCTACAAGCTCACAATGTGCCATTTGTGGTGACTTGTAGAGCTTGTAGATCTGCTACCTTAGAGTTCAGAACGTGTAGAGAACTAAAGTGCATTATGGACACTGCTCTGCGTTTGGTTTCAGCATGACCACAACCGTATCTTCTTTGCCCACATCCTTTCCTCTCAACCTGCCAGTAAATGGTACTTTGCAGACAGGAAAGAGGGGCCTAGCAAGCTTCTCCTGAAAGCTCTTCAAAACCGTTGAGTTGAGGGCCAAGATGATTGAAGGGAAAGGCTTCCGTGAGCTGATGGCATTTCTCGAATCATCTTGGCCGTCAACTTTGCACACACTATGCGCAAGCAGGAAGTAAATGGTAAATGGTAACGGTGCGTTTATATAGTGCCTTTATCCAAGGCGCTTTACATAGATTGTTCACCATACTAGGGATATTAATAGTTAATCGTTAATTGATGAATCACTGTTAATTGCCCGGGGTTATTTAATCCATTAGATTATAGCGCCCAGTCGATTTATAAACACAGGGCACTTTTACCGACGGACCAAAAATTGTTCAGGATGTGGCTGTAGCAGCTAGATGTAGCCACACTACTCTAGAGGCGATCGACAACAACGGGAGATAAGAATAAATCTATCGCGACTAGCGACTGGACCGCGGAGGGCCGTCTAACACAGGATCTTTTTTTATAATTAGATGGGATGATTTAGATCGCGAGTTATTAACGTTTTAAGATTTCGTTTTTGTCGGCTAAACAGGGGAGGAACATTTTCGATGACGTCTCAATGTTGCGCAACATCGAGGATTGCACAACAGGCGCTCCCAGGCTGTGGAGCGATGCGATCCTAGAGAGAAATAAGCCAACTGAACCCATAAAGCCAACTCTTGCGAGAGAAACAAGCCAAATCTCCACTCGAAAAACAAGCCCAATAATATGGATTTATAATCAGAATAAAAAAAATATTTTATGCATATATCATTATAAATACCATGTATGTCTAATAATGAATGTTTTGGTCATTTATTATACTATTACAAATGCACTTTAGCCAGGGCTTAATAAGTAGAGACACCAGCCCAATTCTGTCACTCAACTTAAGTCACCGCCAACCCAGGGGAAAAAACCGCAACTCTGGAAAAAAACAAGTCACAATTTGCAGCAAATAAACTTGGACGTGGCAACCTTGGACAAGGTCCCTCCTGCAAACATCAAAAAGAGAGACTGAAAAACAGATACAGGAAGAGTACTGACCAATAACCAGCAGGCTGAAGAATATGGTCATCCCACTGGACTGCTCCTCCTCTTGGGCCTTGACACCAGTCTGAACAGGCAGCATGGGTTTAGGCGTTGGGGGAGCAGGAGGGGTTGTGGGCCGGGTAGTAGCGGTGGAATGGAGGGTCTCGTTGCCAGGACCGTCAGTGTCATTAGACCTGCCGTAAAGAGAGACAGGATGAAAGCATTTTATCACTTTGAATTAACACGGTTTGGTCGTTGTGGTGAAATTAGAGAAGTTCTTGGCTTAGGGTTGGTAGAGGGTTTCATTGCCAGGACTGTCAGCGTCATTAGACCAGTTGTAAACAGAGATGGGATAAAATCATTCACTTTGAATAACCAAACAAATTGGCTGGTAGAGCGTTTAGTAGAGTAGAGTGTTTCTCAAACTATTGAATTCCATGGACCATTACTCTGAGTATACAAATGGAACCAAATGGACATGTAAAAATGTCCATTTGGACGCTCTCATTTGGAACCCCCTAAGGAACACGGAGGGACACTGGACCCCAGATAGTGGCTTGGAGGCAGGCCATTGAACCGGTTATGTGGAATGCTGCTTGCTTGCTACCGATTGGCCGTGGTTATAATGTTTCAGTAGACTAAAGTCAAGTGAGGACTGTGTTTCCTCTCCCCCAGGAATAGTTTGCTGTGATTTTTGGGTTTATATACTTTGCACACTGGATTTGCTGTGATTTGCGCTTAAGTTGGTGTGACTTGTTTAAATTTGCTGTTTATAAACGGTTGTATTAACAATATCCATTGGTTCAATTTTTACACTCTGAGGTTACAGATCTGTAAGGTGGTTCTTACTGATAGCTGGAGTTATACTCCCACACAGGTGATTCACATTAATCACATTGTATACAGGATGACAAAACTGTCTACATTACATTGTTAGGCAAGAAGCAATGATCTCCACCTATTCACTTACATTACAATGTAACTACTAATAGTAGTCTTCTATGGAAACCTTGAGAGGGGGTACTTTTGTGATATGGAGATATGTAATAATATGGTAAAGTTCTTTGTTTACCCAGGGAAGTGGACTAAGCTTGAGATGCTTGTTTACAGCCACACCCTGCTCATAGAACATTTCATGGTACCGGTTCAATGCCTTGCTCAAGGGCACTTCAGCTGTGGTAATTTTAACGTGCCGGTCCGGGGATTCGAACTGGCAACCTTCCGGTATCAAGACCGCTCCGCAAACCGTTCGACCACCGCTGCCACCGCGGTGGTGATGTTAGTGATATGCATTGGCTAAAACGAGTTTTATGTTAAAAGATTAAAGCTCTATATTCTCATTGTAATCATTGGTGTATAGTGACTTTGTTCAAAAAAGGGGTCTTTCCAGCTCTTTAATAAATGTTAAATATATGTCCAGGTGGGTCACCAAGGAGATAAACCAAACCACATTTACCAGCTAATGTTCCAATTCTGTCTGCTCAGGTTTTAGTTTTTTTTGTTCACTAAAGGGCTGGAAAGACAGGCCAGGGTACACACTTAGCCCCACCCTCGGTTACCTTTTGCGTCCAAAATATAGAAAGGTTAACCGAGGGTGCCGAAAGGGACTACCCTGTTACTGAACAAAGTAAACACGCTACTATAGCGAGTACTATGGGGAATATAGATATATTTAAATAACATTTAACAATTTACAAGACAACAGTATATAATTGTTTCCTTCTGTACCAGCACTGGAGTAGTGTGGTGGTATACCTGCAGCAGAGGTGGGGACTTGGACTCGAGACTCGAGACTCGACTTGGACTCGAGTCCCGATTTTGATGACTTTAGACTTGCTTGATCAAATCAAAAATAGACTTGGACTTGCTTGGGACTTGAATGCCAAAGACTTGAGACTTGACTTGAGACTTGACTTGACTTGAGCCCTCTTGACTTGAACATTTTCAAGTCACTTAATACCTTACAGCATCTGATTATCTTTTTTATGACATGTAAAATAGTTTGGTATTTGTATATAAAGGGATGCCGCGGATCGGATATCGGGGCGATATCAGCCAAAAAACGTGATCGGGATCGGATCGGACTACAGCGAAAATGACCGATCCATTCCAAGCACTGCAACTGCAAGCACTCCACTCCAGTCCATTCTAGTACTCCACTCCTCCAGGACTTTATTCCTCCAGCAGTGTGCGCTACAGAGGCATTGGCAGCCCCAGTCACACTTCACAGTGGCAGTCTTGCACAGTGCAGGCTGCTAGGCTAGCCACTAGCCATTACTGCGCGCTGCTACTCAGTGTGGAGAAAGCCACATTGACAGCCGCTCCCGCATGGGAGTATTATTATATATTATAAAACAAAAAAGACCCAACAGCCGAGTGCAAAAATGGATTCGCCACCGTGGCAACAACAGCAGCAAAGTTTCAGCCTTAGCTCAATGCAAGCTAATCTTTAGCATTGATTAGCGTCAACATCTAGACGAGAGAGACGGAACAGCGCAACAAGCTGACAGCTGAGCATGACGACATGCTCTTGCTCATGTTCTTAAAATGATATATCCCCACAGTCCCCAACAGTTGGTTGACAAATATGATCGCTGTTTGTCAATACTTATGTGACAGACCATGCTATGATGCTAATAACTGGTTAAGTGCTAACCAATGCTTAAATAAACAGACGTCACTATTTCCATTGTCACGGACAGACAGTGTGCTGTGTAGCTGTAGGACAGTATGCACGGTTTGGGGATCAGGGGTCCCCACTCCCAGCCAAATGATAGGTTCCATTTGTACACTCTAAATTGACATTGATTTTACAATATAAACAAATACAAAACAATAATTTGGGGTCACAGAGATACAAATTGCTGGGTCCTTAAAATTTTGTGCATAATGTGCATAATAATAATAAATAGTATGGATAAAAAAAAGGCATAGAATACAATAAAATAAATTTGTCACTAGAACACTTCCACATTTGAAGTATAGGCTCAAGTTAAAAATAAATGGGTCAGTTATTCTCAACCTATACTCATGTGGAACTTGTTTGTTGACTATTATTCTGGGGAGGTGTTGTTCTCTGTTTTGAGTAATAATATTATCACTTGATCAATCCTGATTCAACATTCCAGACTATAAAATCTAATAAAAGGTAAAGATAAAAAAAAGTCTGACAGATTTGGGAAAGCATAGAGCGACTTAAATATGTGCTGGATCGGATTGGATCGATATCGGATCGGTATCAGTTATCGGATCGGTTTTGATGATTTTAGATCGGTATCGGATCGGGAGTGGAAAAAGTGGATCGAGGCATTATGTAACATTCCTCTTCTACCCTGGATTTGAACACCTTTTCAGTGCAAGTAATGACATTTTACCATTGTAATAATAATAGCCTGCTTGCTCAGGGGAAACATTTAATTTGTGTCAGATCCTGTGTCTCGGTGAGACATGCCCTTTGACATCTAAATGGCTCAATAGATGCTCATGATTTATGTAAATCTTTACATATCATTAATTAGTATTATGTCTCGGTGGGACTTGTTTGGGACTCGAAACAAAAGGTAAGGACTTGGTTGGGACTTGAAACAAAATGCTTAGGACTTGGTTGGGACTCGAAACAAAAGATAAGGACTTGGTTGGGACTTGAAACAAAATGCTTAGGACTTGGTTGGGACTCAAAACTAAAAGTTCAGGACTTGGACTTGCTTGGGACTTGAATGCCAAAGACTTGAGACTTGACTTGACTTGAGAGCAAAGACTTGAGACTCGACTTGGACTTGCAACATAGGGACTTCCTCCCACCTCTGACCTGCAGAAACAAACACATTAAACACATCCTGTTCTACCAAAACAAACAGCAAAATACAGCGAGAGGAGCTGCAGGCTGTGTGGTAAACAACTAAACACCAGCACACTACTCCTCCAGTGGCTGATAAAGTTCTTCTGGCATAGAAGGAAATTATTCTTTAAAATGTGTTTTTAACAACATAAAAAAAAGATGTATCACTAAAGCACCTTAAGAATGGGAAAGCATCCGTGTGAGTTTTAGATGTGTGCGTTGGCTACTGCTTGTAGCAGATCTACAAGCACACATGCTAGTATGAATAAAAACTAAACTAGGAGAAAGAAAAGCCACCAAACCTGACAGGCTGTCCATCTTTCTGCTGTGCCTTCGCGTCCTCCAAATTGTTGTCATTTGTTAATGTTTGCTGGTTATTATCAACGGGAGGAACAATCTTGTTATGACTAGGGTCCACATCTCCAAGTCCCTCCTGGACGCACGGGCTCGGTGTCAACACCAACAATAACAAAACGACACATTCACACACGATGCCTTTCATCCTTACACACGGATAATATATACACACACATGCGATTAAACACGAGAGACACAGGTTTGAAGTTGAACCACAACAGATGAAACTAACATCAGCTCCATGTCGACTCTTCCATGTTATCGTTGCCTACTACACGTTTACACTTCCTGTTCCTGGTTAAGCCCCTCGTGGGAGTTGTAGTTTTGACCACAAACGATACGTGTTGTAATGAAAGGACACAATTTACATGTTTTAATCTAGAACTATCTACACGTTGAGTAGTTATATTGTGTTAATATACAGTGTTTTCGTTTACAAAGTGGCGCAACATGTAATATTGACGGCCCGACTTTATTGCTGACTGAGTACTTCATATCCCATGAGCGCTTGTTAACCGAGTGAGTTTAGAAATGTTGCTTTCTGGTTTCTGTAGTTCCTGGGCTGAGTAGGCGTGCCGATACCCCGGTCTAGGTGGGGTGTGGCTGTGGGTGACTGACAGGCACACGCGCACGCACGCACGCACGCGCGCGCACACACACACACACACACACACACACACACACACACACACACACACACACACACACACACACACACACACACACACACGAGTGACACACAAACACACACGTATGTTATCTTAATTCGGGAAAAAATATGTGAACAACTTGGAATGAATATGTTTGAAACGTTTTAACACAAATTTGTATGGGATCCCTCTGTCCCTGGTTGTTCACATGGCATAATTAATTGTAATAGTTATAGCTATATAATAAACGCATTATAAATTGTATAATTGCTTTTACTTGAACGTATAGATATTTTCAGACTTGCAAGTTGCAACATAAACAATTGGTTCTCAAAGTGGGGACCAGGGACCCTCAGGGCTTAGGGGGTAGACACAGGGGGTAGACACAGGGTCCCCCCCCCCCCCCCCCCCAGCTTTACAATCATTTTATCCTTTTTAACCTTTTCAGATGGGGGTCTGCAGCCAAATATATATTTTGGGGGTCATGAAACATGAAAAGGTTGGAGAACCATTGCTGACATAACCCAAAACGGGTCATAAATGGGTCCAGTGTTTGTGGATATAAGTGGGGGAGGGAAGTAAAAAAAACGTGGACCCAAACTGTAGTGTTCCCTAGCAACGCTTTTCCAATGACAAGGCTCTATATTGTTGAGTTATTATCAACATGATTATTCAACAATCAGTTTGGCCACTGGCCAAGCCTCAAAGACGTATATAGAATTAAGAATTCAATCTAAATTGATTATGGAAAAATGTCAATAACTTAATCATATGATATATTATTAACCTATATTCCTATTTTTAGGATGTCTATACAAATATACAAATGAAATAGTGAAAATAGAAGATCAGTATATTTGAAAGACACTGTGGGCTTAGCGAAGCAAACACTTATTGGTTAATCTCTTTGTTGATAAAGGCTAGAAAAAATGTAGCCTAGTATATAACACACAAATATTATCTGCTGGAACAATCAAAAAGAAAACGGTGTTGTATAAAAAATGTATCTGAGGCGCCTGGCAGCCATAGACAACTATCCACAGTGTGTGTGTGTGTGTGTGTGTGTGTGTGTGTGTGTGTGTGTGTGTGTGTGTGTGTGTGTGTGTGTGTGTGTGTGTGTGTGTGTGTGTGTGTGTGTGTGTGTGTGTGTGCGCGCGCGCGTGCGTGTGTGTGTGTGTGTGTGCGCGCGCGTTCTGTGAGTGTGTGCGTAAAAAGCTACTTTTCCTGAACGCCCACTTTTAAATAGGTGCAGCTCATTTTCGCAACCGCACCGCTCTCTTCTCTTGCTCGGCTCTGAGGGCTCTCGCTGCTCCATTCATACTAGGGCTGGTGGTATAGGCACACAAAACGCACACACACGGGAGCGGAATGATGAGCCTCCACTGATCACCAACCACGCCAGTTTCAAATGCACCATCATCATCCGCAGCAGTTATTAAAAGAAGATACCTCCGATGGTGGACCTGGTGTTCTCCTCATCCGATGCTGAACCTAATCTCCCCCGGAGGAACCCATCGATCCATCTGAAACATTTCTGATTCATTGATTTATTTATTGGAGCTCTCTCTTTCTCTTTCTCTGTCTCTCTCCCCCTCTCTCTTTGTATATACCACCGAGCAGCAGCACTTCCTCACTGCCGCATACAGCGCTCCATTCCGGGGGAGAGACAAGCCTTCCCCTGCCTGCCTGCCTGCCTGCCTGCCTGCATCTGGACGGACGGAGCTCTTTCTTTCTTTGGACTAAAAAAAGGATAATCGGAATCGGATTTTTTTTGTTCTCTTTCAATCTCCCCAACTGTACATAGAACCCGGGCTGGCCTGATCCCTGTGCTTGTATAATGCCGAGACATTTGCGTTTTCGGAGAAGGTCATTCCTTGGGCTTTTATTCCTCTTCTCGCTGTCCACCTCTGCATTGTATTTCATCTACTCAGCCCCCGGCATCGGTAAGTTGATCTTTCATGTGTATGTGTGTATGAATTATCCTGGGGAAATAGCTATCTTGTTGTTATGGTATGATCAGAGTAGGGGTGAGGCTGCTACAGTACCTAGTGCTGTTTGCTCATGTGTGACAGGCAGAGCAGAACGGGGAGTGTTTGACAGCCACCATGCGCCTCTTTTCTGATGACTCTCTCAATCACCGCATCTTCAAGCCTTCATTTATAGTCCACCCCAGCCCCCCTCCCCAAAAAAAGAACAGATCTACAAGCATATTACCAACCTGGCTATTGCATCACGACGTAGATATGTTCTTTTTCAGCTTGTAGATCGTATTCTTTTTTGCCTTCCTTTTTTGGGGGGGCGACAGTCAGTCACCCTCCCTCCCTGGTGAGATGGAGTATAATTAGGCTTGTCACAAAAAGTAGGCCCCCAGAACGCACCTGGTTGGCAGCAGGCATGGGGGGGGATTAAACGTCGTGGGGTTTATGATAATCATCCACGTCTTTTTGGGGGTGAAAACGTTCCAACGTGCTCCGATTAGGTGATAGTGATGGTGACCTATTGGTGAGCTAGTTTTGGTTCAATCAGAATAGGCTCTATACAGTATTGATGAGCCCCTTGAGTTCTTTAAATGTCATTGCAACTCATATCACACGCAATATCACATGCTTTCCTCCTATTATTCCATGATGTGTACTGAATCACTATCCTCAATAATGGAATTGCTGATTCATCTTCCTGCATGGTCTCTCTCTCTCTCTCTCTCTCTCTCTCTCTCTCTCTCTCTCTCTCTCTCTGAGAGAGACA
This sequence comes from Protomyctophum parallelum, assembly GCF_964188405.1. Taxonomy (NCBI): domain Eukaryota; kingdom Metazoa; phylum Chordata; class Actinopteri; order Myctophiformes; family Myctophidae; genus Protomyctophum; species Protomyctophum parallelum. The sequence goes on along the minus strand of NC_139705.1, from coordinate 45,961,471 downwards.
GTTAGTTTTGTGGTTTCAACACACACACACACACACACACACACACACACACACACACACACACACACACACACACACACACTGGGGCAGATCTTTTAACTAAAGGGCATGGTCCATTCATCCTATATTGCTTCTTTTAGATATGCAGAGCCATCGCTGTTGGCTAACCTGCCATCATTATTACCCTGGCCCATGTGATGGCCAACCCTCTGCCACTTTATGGTCATAGGGCTTATCTCGGTTGTCTAGGATTCATTGTAAAGGTGGGTGGGTGTTTATCTGACTTTGTCCTTGGGGTTTGTTCCAGGTATGTGTGTGTCATAGTTTTCCGTTTGAACTTCAACTTCACTAGTTTGTGATTGAAATCAATATCATTCATGGTTCACAGCTAAGCAACAATATAAGCGTTCGCAGCAGCAGTAGCTCAGAATCTCTGCCTGATGACCAAAAGCCATGTCTCCCCCAGGCAAAGGAGAATTCCCCTTTGGTGGTTAAGATGTTGGCTTTCCACACGGGAGACCCGGGTTTGAATCCCGGTTGTTAATGAGTGTTATGTCCATTTGGACCACTTTGAGAGTGTACAAATGGAACAAAATTGACCCCTTTATTTGGTTCCATGTGTACAGTCTCAGAATAATAAACACACTGAGGATGTTGCAGGGTAGATTGGGGTCCCAAAAGATTGTGCAAGGTTGCCTTTAGTCTGCTTTTTGACAGCGTCAAGCTGGGAACCCATTCAGTAGAATAGAGGACTCAGAGTTTCAAACCCGTAAGGGTCTCTAGTTGGAAACCCTGATGGTCCCTCGACCCGATGTTGAGAAACGGTGCTTTTAAACTTTAGACTTATACAACCAATATGAATATGTGTTTCTTTTTGATTGATTGAAGTATGTATTAACAGTATGCAGAATGGGTACATTTCAAATGAAAGCACAACTCAATACAAAACGACACACTGGTAAAGCATTACACAGGGTCCACCATTTTCAATTCATCAGAACATTTAGAGACGTACAAATATACACTTCTATATGAGAATAGGGAGGGGGGGGGGGGCCCGTGTCCGAAACGGTTGAGAAATGGCCGAGTTACCGTGTGGCGGTCCCTCTACAGTAGCCTGTACTGTCACTGTAATGTACTGACACACCCGAAAGCATCATATATACATTTAATACGTGCATGTGTGTGTTTGTGTGTGCGTTAGGTTGCGCACAGGTGGTGAAAAACAACCATGCTGTTTTCGTGCTCATACCCAGACACCCACCCACCCACACACATAGCTCCGTAAGGGAGTGGTTGCACCACTCAAAAATCACACGGTGTGAAGTGAAGGGCGCTAATATATTAAAGTCTAACTCATGTTGATTAGGTGATATAAAACAAACGGTGTCAACACAAACATTAAACACTATTACAATAAAGAGACAATATGGCGTTGTCAATGGCGTTTACAAAACAAACATTGAACTAAAGACAAACATTAAACCTGTGTAATATAGGAGGGGCTAGCGGCCCCTCAAAAAACAGGAAATCATCATAAGGAGGTAAAAAGGGGAAAAACATATACAGTAAGGGGGAAAGGGGGTGGTTGGACTCTAACCTCGCATCACCAGGCTTTCCACCGCCTCGGAGGAAAGCCTGGTCTCTGTTTCAAAAGTCTGTATGATCCGGGCTGGGGCCGGATGATGTGGTTACGTCATGTTGTAGTATTGTTTTGTAGTCGCCAGACAGGATGAACAGGCGGAGGCAACTTCCTTTTCCCTCTCAATAAAAGCTCTCGTAAGCGAGAGCTTTTATTGAGAGGGAAAAGGAAGTTGTCGCCGCCTGTTCTTCCTGTTTGTTGTAGGCAAACCATTGCCTACAACATGACGTAAGCATATCATCCGGCTCCAGCCCGGATCATATACCGAAATGAAATGGTGCCCAGGCTAGTTGGACTCTTACAGGGGTCAGTTTCGACTTGCAGCCGTCCGTAGTTGCCCATTGAGAGCGGTTTTGAAGGAGTCAAGGGATTCACATGTCTTGATGGCTGTTGATAGGGCGTTCCACATTTTGGTGGCATAGGAGTGAAATGATTTAGTCCCATGTTTGTGCCGAATCTGGGTTGCACATGGTTTGTTGAACTCCCTCACTAGATTCCAATTGTGTTTAGAAATCTGGTTAAAATAAAACAGGAAATCATTGTATCTCCTGAAACAAGGCTGCCAGGAAATAGACTCACGGCCATGAGACAAAGCTTGTATCTCTCTTATGTACCTTAAGTCATGCATGAGTAGACTTTCTAAAACATCAAAGGGGAAAGCTGATCTGTCTTACCCAAATGGACATTGATCCACTCTCATTTTTTTTCTTCTCTTTTCTTTTTTCAAACCAGCCCCGACCAACTTAATCGATAATTGAATCGATTCCTACACGAAGGACAGCAGAATTGACGGGAATAGCCTGCGTAGGTCGGTCCCAATAGGTGCGAGCAGCAGTGATTACCACCCTAATGCGGAGTGAATAAATCTTTTGAACAATCAAGTATACACTAGCTCCCTCAAAAATAATTATTGTCTTTTGTTCACGTGGCCCCCTTGTGTTTTCTCTCCCTTTTTTCCCAAGCTCAATAATTGATGTGCCCTGATGGCAAGCTTGTGGTTGCTCTGCCAAAAGCTATATCCTCTTGGGACATGATTGTAGGTCTTTAATAACCAACCACATGGCTTTACTGGGGGCCTGTTCCTACAACAAGGAACCAGTAGCAACCAGTACATCAATTATAGATGGCAACCCCGGGAGCAAAGGGCTGCTGCTGGCTTCTGCCGCTTATGTTGCTAAAAGCTGGGAGTTTTTTAAGCCTTCTTCCTCTTCCTCGCACTTCGGGGGCAGTGCTGCCATTATTTGCGAATGAAATATAAGCGGCCAGGTCTACAAAAACAAATAAGCCCCAAAAGAGGCGGGTTTACCACTTGAACCCATCGGCTATTTGACAATATTTTCAAAGAGGGGGGGGGGGGGGGGGGGGGGGTATAGACTGTATCCAAATGCATAATAATGTGGGGGACTTGTCCAACATGAAATTGTTTGAAATCCACTAGTTTAAACAACGTAAGACTGTAAGCCACGAAAAACAGCGCCCACAATATATTTTATAATAATATTTACAAGGGACTTTACAGGGAAAACAAGCCCAAAGACGCTTATGATAAGCGGACATGGCAACACTGCTAGGGGTGGTAAGGTCTTGGTTGGTGGTCCGGTGGTGGCAGGGGTCAGTCACTGGTGAGCTGTGAGCAGCTAGGAGGTGGAGGAGCGAGATAAGGGGCTAAAGGGAGAGTGGGGGGAAGGGCTTAAGGTGTGTGTGTGTGTGTGTGTGTGTGTGTGTGTGTGTGTGTGTGTGTGTGTGTGTGTCACTGAATAGAATAGATAAAGCCTGGGGTTATGCTTAGTTGCCGGTGGGGTGTCGGCCACACGTGAATCTATTTTGTGTCCGAGCATAACCATGGTAACGCCCCGGTTTGTTGATTTTTGTGTTGAAACATTATTGTACTGTAAAAAGGTCTATTTTTCCCATGATCTTTATCTTTTTTAGTATAATAGTATTCATTTACTATAATTACATTAATACACGATAATCAACACTTTATTTAGAGCACACCCAAAGCAAATCATAGTACAACGTTCAATCAATTATTCAATGACGCAAACGGCTAAAACAATATTAGTTTGCCTCTTCTACAAAAATAAAACGTACAAGTTAGTTACAAGGCTGCATTCTGTCGTGCGTGCCAAGCTGTCATTCTCTTGTATTATTTCCCACCACGGAGTAACCTCGCGTCTCGGAGGACAGTCAAGACGGGCAGTGTCAGTAGGCCAATCAGAGGCAGACAGGGCGTTACCATGTCTATGCTCGGACGCAAAATAGATTCACGCGTCGGCCACACGCTGAAAATAGTCGATCTACAAACTCACACCGGCTGTACGTGTTCCCTCATTGTGAGCTTGTAGATGTACCAATGCACCTGCCTGCAACTAAGTATAAGGCAGGCTTATCAAGGGAGGTAGAGCTATAATTCATAATTGGGGGGTGGAAATCCAAAAAAGGGACAGAGCAGCGAGGAGGATGTGCAGAGATGGGAGGCGGATGAGCACATCATGAGTTAGTTCCTCATGCTGCATTGCACATCGGGGGAAGCCATTCGCAGCCACCTGAGCAGGACTTCCCATGCAGGCCCCATGGGGGTTTGTTGTTTCAATGCAGCAGCACGCCCCTGTTCGCTCTCCTTCTCCTTTCTCTTTGTCTGTCTGTCTGTATCGTTTTCCCCACTCTGTCTGTCTGTCTGTCTGTCTGTCTGTCTGTCTGTCTCTCTGTCTTGTTTCAATTCAATTCAGCTTTATTAGCACAAGGAAAACATATGTTTGCACTTGTTTAAGTGTAAACAGAGCTACAGTATGCCGCGTTGCAACATAGAAATAGCTTACAACAAAACCACAAGAATGTTCATTTGCTGTTAGAAATAGCCATTATGTACGCATGAAGGCAACGGTACAGCTTGACACAGCTCTTGTCTCCTTCTCGTATGCGCTCTTCTTTCACACACATGTACACACACATATACATTAAGCATCCATATGAGCTCACATTCTCCTATTGGCCCCGAGCAGGATGGCATTACAGGCCCGGTGATGCAGCAGGCCACAGCTGGGGCCTGATTGCAGCAGTTTATTTAATTAAAACATGAGGGGGATCCCTCCGGAGTGGCAGCTATACAGTGAAGGCACAGCAGTGCCTCTATTTATAGGAACGCAATGCGCTCGGATACACAGACGCACACCTCCGCACCCGGGGAGAATATGGGAGACGAAAAGCCAGGTGTTTCCCTTTGTCTCTGGAGAGGAGGCTTGTGTGTGTGGTTACATACAGTGTACAATCTGTACACTGTATGTGTCACTAGAATACATATGTATTCTAGTGACACAAACTACTATACAATATTATTGTATAGTAGTTTTGGGGGAAGCCTACACATACGCTGACTTGTGCCTCGGCCTCCACACTACTAGTAATGTGGATTTGCAGGAAGGGAAAGCCATAGTTGTAAAAAGATTATTAGGGAAGCTATTGTAATTGCAGGAATTCCCTCTTTTGCCTGATACTGTACATTGGTTGGGGTCTCTTCGGCACACAGACACATTAGCAATGGTGCACTAGTAGGAATAATGTGCCAAATGTGATGCTCTGTCATGGTCAACACAGTATGCCTAGTCTACTTTTTGTTACATCGGGGAGTCAAAAATAGATAATCTACAAGCTCACAATGCTGTGAGCTTGTAGATCTGCTATTTTCTGCTATGTTTCTAGCCATTTTCATAATATTGTATGACTCGGTGCTATACTATATTAGTAATAGTAATCAGAATTATTTCTTTAACTAAGCATGTTCTTCTCCACACATACAAGGCATTTGATTCAGTAAGGTATAGGCTGTCGTCTTATTTCTGCTATAGAGAACTTTAGTTTGGATTTAGAACAGGACTCTCTCAAGTCGACATTGCCATTGCAATGTATTCCACACGCTAATAGTTTTCAGCATCGTTGCAAAAGCAGGAAGTAGGCCACTGACTTTGTGCTTACTTATTCATTTATAATTGACATGTGCACTTTAAGGCTTGTGCCAAACTCCACATTTTACAGCTGCTCTGTACTGTATCTCGCGCACACACACGCACGCACGCGCGCACGATGCACTGACTGTAATGGACACTATTCATTTTTACCTAATTTTAACGTTGCTCTGTATTGTTGATGCTTCTTGTTTTTTCGACTGACTGCAGTAAAGTACATGTCACTATTTCCCCAGGAACTACAGTATGGCTTTCATCTTTACACACACGATTACTGACAAGTCCACTGAACCAGGTCCATTTGGTTCCATTTGTACACTCCACTAGGCATACCCTTCTAAATGTGCTGCTGTAGGCCACTAGGCATACCCTTCTAAATGTGCTGCTGTAGGCCACTAGGCATACCCTTCTAAATGTGCTGCTGTAGGCCACTAGGCATACCCTTCTAAATGTGCGGGCAGGTGTGTCCCTATATGTCCGTCCCTCCCTATTTCTGTCCCTATGTATGTTTAGGGTACCAACAGGTGACAAAGTGGCGCTGTTGAGCTTCACACTGTGCACAGCTGCATGATGGGAAGTGGAGTTTTTAGCAGCCATTACGTGATTTCGGGTGTGACAGTACAGTACAGTATATTACAGTAGAGGGACCCCCTGGGGACCCCCACACGGTAACTCTTGTAATTCCTCAACTGTTTCGGACGCGGGGTGGCTCTCCGGAACCGGGCCACCACCCTGGGCGCGTTTCTCTGTGGGGACCCCCACACAGAGTTGCACCACTCAATTTGTTTTTCAAAATGTTACAATATCTAGGTTCAGTACAAAGCAGCATCAACATTATAAACCTTACAAATAAGCCAGTCCAAGAAACGTAACAGTTGAAATGGGGAAAAAAAGAAGAAAAATAAAAACACTGTTCATGACTGTTCATTTAAGATTCATATACATCCAACTTCCAATGACGCAACAGTATTCTGGCAGCGGTAACAAGTCCAACCTTTATAATAGTGATTTTGTTTAGATATGCCAGGGACAGCAGTTCTGTCCTCAGGATCTTCATAGAGTCAGACTTAATGAAGTAAATTAATGAAGTAAATCCTTTGCCTGAAAAATGGCGTGTGGACTCTATACCTCCTTTCACACTGATCATCCCCTCAACCATCACTTCATCATGATGCCATCTGGATACAGAACTTTGAGATGGAAAAAGGTCTTGTCCACTCGGCCATTGCAGCGCTAAACAACCTGCCTTCATCATGCCATCTGGATACAGAACAACCTGCCTCGCTGATATGCTGTGTACTCTCCCTGGGGACTGTATTACTAGGTATTGTCTTTATGTTGTGTGAGTGTCGTATTTTCTTGTCATGTGTTGTTGTTGAACAGACTTGTGAAATGTAATATCCCTCTGGGACATAAATTGATAAAAAAAAGACTATTATTATAGTCACTACAGTAAAATAAAGAAGGGAAAAAAAAGAATACCTCAAGATAATCCCCTGTGCAGGAGGAGGTATAAAAAGCTTTCTGTGAATATGTCAACATGTAACTCGGTAATTGCGGTCTGTCTTATTGGATGTTTTCTCAACGACTCTGTCTGTACACAATGCCTGGCAAGGCAGAGAGATGCATGGCTTTGTAGACGCTCCAAGAAGACGGTCTGCGGTGTGATGCTGACTCGTGTCTCCGTCATCACTTCAGTGGTGTTGATTTAGATCTGTGGTTCTCAAAAGATCTCCGTGTCATGGACCACCAAATCGATATGTATTTGGCCACGGAACCCCTATATCTGAAACAAGAGTTTGGTAATTAAAATGTTAAAAAAATACCCGACGTTGCTGGGGACCCCCTGGAACCTCATCGAGGACCCCTGTGGGGTACCGCTGCTTTGTAGCCGGTCCAGGAGGGTTTGTGGTGTGGTGTGCTGACTTGTGTATCCGTCATCACTTTTAAGTGGTGGTGAGTTAAGATTTGTGCGCCGTCACTCGATGGTGTCGCGTGCCGAGAATAGCAGACCTAAAAGCTCACAGCTTGTAGGTCGTGTAAAGCCTACTACAAGCTTGAGAGCTTGCAGGTCTGCTGTTCTCGGGCCGTTATCGGCCCGGATGGAGCATGCCATTTGGCTTTCAAGCAGCAGTGCTGGAGAGCAAGCCTGCAGTATCTGTCTCTGTTCATTCTCTTCCTTCAGTGATGCTGGGCACTCCTTTTCCTGCCAGTCTGCTTCCAAAATAAATCTGTTTTTCCCAGAGTGACTTTTTACATTTCCCCTGTCGTGTGTGTGTGTGTGTGTGTGTGTGTGTGTGTGTGTGTGCTTACTTGTGAGGACTAAATATCTCCATGCATATACGGTATAGATTTATATCGTTGTGAAATAGACATTGTGAGGACAACTGTCCTGGTCCTACAAAATAAATGGATGTCTTATGGTTGGTTAGTTTTAGGTGTAGTAGTGTTGGAGTTATGCCTGATTTATAAAAATGTCCTCAGAAGTGCAGTACAATAGAAGTATAGTAATAACATGTGCGTGTGTGTGTGTGTGTGTGCACACCTTCCGCCGTCCAATTGTATGCCCATTTGTTTTTGTAGCCACTTCCTGCAAAGCTGCCATTTCAGTATAACAATGGGTATGCTGGCTGCCTTTTCCCTCTGAGGATTTGAATCCTGATTTGGGTAAAAGCTCTCAGGTGGGGCGGTGGCATATAGGCCTTTTAGACACACACAAAGAAAGGACCTATACATTAGAGGCTATGCTGATGCTGCTGCTCCTCCTCAGCGCTTTGCCTTTCTAGCAATGCAAAATAAGACTCTTCCCTAGGCCATTTTGACCTGAGATCAGATTCTAAAAAGGTCTTCTACTGTATATCCTGACAGTTTTCTGAAAAAGCTATGTTTCTAGGTCAGTCGTTCTTCGGTTTAAAAAAAATAGCAGACCTACAAGCTCGTAGCGCGGCACTCGGTGCCGCGCTACGAGCTTGTAGACTTTTCAATAGCTAAAGCATAACATAATGCTAACACCTAAACTAGGGACCCCCTGGCCTAGCCCATTTTGGGCGGGAGCCCAACCTGGGCTAGGCCAGGAGGTCCCTAGTTTATTGGCTATATTGTGTGTTTTCTCACTCAACAGTAAACAACCAAATTTACAGTAGTCTATAAGTGTATACACATGCATGTACATGCAGCGCCCCCGATTTCTGCATGTGAAGACTTTGTTTTGAGTCTAGGATGCTAACTAGAGAATTACCCTCGTTAATGTGGGTGACTCATTAACTTTGTTACTTAAGTACTTGCTTAGTTACTTTCCACCATTTAGTAAGAGGCACCATTTTACATTGAAGACATTGTTCTTTAATCCCATCCTGATTTATTAACGACTCCAGCAGATTCAATTAGAGAGCCCAATTACGATGAAAGTTTAATATAATTGGCACAATTAATTTGTAACCTTATGCATAATGGATCGTTTTGTGTTTTTGATTTTTTTTTTCTTACCCAAGTGTTACCAAAACGGTTTCAGCTTGTGACGCAAAAGTAGCAAATTAATCACTTAAGCCCTATTTACTATTGAAAATAACTGATCTACCAGCTCACAACATGTCATATCGTGCCATGTTGGGAGATTTTAGATACGCTATTTTCACTATTTTCACTATTTTTAGATGTTTTAAATGATAAAAACTCATATATTTATAAATGATAGGAAATGTAAATATGGTAACTTTTACCCTTGGCTCATAAAAGTCAGCGAGTGACCCCAAAAAATGGGTCCCCGACCCATTGTTTGTGAAACCAGTGGTTTAGAGACATTGTTGGTGTTTAACTACATCATGTCTCCCCTCCCTGTGTGTTGTGTTGTAAAGCTGCTGCAGCTTTTATCTCTGGACGTGTTTTATAGGCTTTCAATGTTCCAGCGTCTAGCATTGCACTGAGGTTGCCATAGTGCTGTGGTGCTGGCCAGACATGGGCATGTGTCCACACTTGTTATGGTAACAAGCTGTGTGCATGTGTGTGTGCGTGTGCGTCTGTGTGTGTGTGTGTGTGTGTGTGTGTATTTGTGTGTGCATGCATACATGTGTGCCAGAGCGATATACATCAGTCTGATTGATCTGTCGTCACTGTCGGGCAGAAACCTCTTATCTCCATTTTCTCTTCTCCATCTTTTCATAAATTGATGTCCTACTTAAAGTAGCAGATCCACAATCTGATATTGTTGATGCTTTTGGGTTTGAATGCTGAAAAAAAAACATTTCTGGACAAGACATGTGAGGTTTCAGTTTCCACCCGACACATCATGAGACATTTTACGTTTTTATCTTCTTTCGGTGAATTCCCGATATTAGGGGAATTTCGGGATCGCCACAGCGGACCATCTGCTTCCATCTGCATCTGTTCTCTGATCACTTTCCTCACTTCAGGCATGTTCTCTCTCACCGCGTTATAAACCTCCTGGTTTGCTATACTGATGCAATGACAACATCAGTATTGGCAATTATGCAGCCCTATTTTTGTGTGGCGCCTTGTGACTAATCTTATTAGGCATATTTTATTATTTTAAAAACTTTAAAATAGTGAAAATAGCCAATCTAAAGCTGTATATCGTGAGCTTGGAGATCGGCTATTGTTTTCACTGTATAGGGCCAACATGGGGCCATACGTGTACCGTTTTCTCAACCCATTTTGGGCGGGAACCCCTTTGGGTGTTAGCATTATGTTACGCTTTAGCTATTGAAAAATAGCATATCTACAAGCTCGTAGCGCGCCACGAGTGCCACTCTACGAGCTTGTAGGTCTGCTATTATTGAAAAATCGAAGAACGACTGACATAGAAACATAGCTTTTTCAGAAAACTGTCAGGATGTAGAAGACATTTTTAGAATATGATCTCAGGTAAAAATGGGTTAAAAGGGGGATTTAATAAGGGCATTCAATAAAGGTCTGGTAATGTTTATAGAGTGTGAGGCCAAAGAAGGACGAGGAGAGAGAGAGAGAGGAGACGGTTGTGGTCCGGGACCCCTGGCCCCAAAAACATCACTGTAAACAATGTCCCTGTGGATCTGCTCTCGTCACACTCATCATGGGAAACTATGGGATGGCATGTTAGTGTGGGTTGCCAGGACAATGAGGAGGAGTTGGGTCCTGGTTATAGCGACGGAGCCCTCTGGGGAACCATGGCAACCACAGTGTAAACGTCAGAGACGAGATGGCAGAGACCTTCTAAGTGTCAGCAGGACCCAGAGGAGTCTGGGGGATTGAAATCCCAACCCCGTCAGTCCACCATTATATTTATGTATACTCGAGAGTCGAGACTCTTAGTTCTTGTATTTTTCGGCGCGTTTCTCAAAACATCCCATCAATTTCTCATGCAATTACAGCACACGCAAAAAACTAAAAAGAGATGACTGTGTGTAATAGGCGTCTTTAACTAACTTATTCTCTCAACACGGGACCAAAAAGCGACGGTGTTTGCACTTGAGTTAATATTTCACTCTTCCCAGCGACAAACCCACTGGAAATTGGCCTCGGGAGGCCCGATCCGATTGATCTGAATAGTGGGATCAATTAAGCGGCGAAGCAGAGGAGGGGGAATTGGAGAAACGGGTCCTTGAGGATTGGGAGATGGATGGCCCGGTTACAGAAAGCTGGAGCCCACTCAGCCCAGCGCTGCTGAACAAGGACCAGCCAAGGCAACAAGCACACAATCAGCAGCAGCTCTTACAAAGCACATCAACTATACCACTGTGTTGCTGACACAGTGCATGCATGCACACGCACGCACGCGCACACACACACACACACACACACACACACACACACACACACACACACACACACACACACGCCTAGAACAGTGATTTTCTGTACCTTTTCAATTTAACCCATTAAGACCGATTCTAAAAAATGCCTTCTAAAATCAGTAGTTCTCAAACGTTTTCGTGCCAAGGAGAGACACACACACACACACACACACACACACACACACACACACACACACACACACAATGACAATGTTGTGTGTCAGGGACCCCCAGAAGAGAAGATTTGTGTAAAAAAATATCTTCCAATTTAATGGATTAAGGACCCCCAGTTTGATATCCATAGTCCATACGGACCTCCCCTGCCAATTTAATATGGTGCTTATTTTAAACAAAGATTCTCTACTGGGCTCCTTGGAAGAACCCTTTGAGATGGGGTTTCGTGGCCAATTTGCGTATCAATTTGGCTGTCCATGACATGAAAAGTGTTGAGAACCGCTTGCTTTTAAGAGTTGCAGCCTGTTGCTGTGGCTGCATGGTATAAGGCATGTGTTATAACCCGCACACAGACATGTGACAGTACTAAATGCTGTATTAACAATGGAATTTGGTTAAACATCAATAGAAGCCAGAGTTCATTGCCCCCGTGTGTGAGTCACTCACAGTCACAGGCATGAGAGCAATCCTCTTACATACAGTCCTTTCAGTGACCGCGTCGTCCTTTCCACAAACACACCCACCTACCACCTCTCTCTCTCTCTCTCTCCCCCCCTCTCTCTCTCTCTCTCTCTCTCTCTTTTCCATGGATAGCTTGAAGCTTCATAAAGACTTTTGTTTGACAGTAGGCCTACTGCCAATGTGTAGCATCACAGGTAGTGAGCCCTTAACCCATTCTGACCTGAGATCAGATTCTAAAAATGTCTTCTACATCCTGACAGTTTTCTGAAAAAGCTATGTTTCTATGTCGTTCTTCGATTTTTCAAAAATAGCAGACCTACAAGCTCGTAGCGCGCCACTCGGTGGCGCGCTATGAGCTTGTAGATCTGCTATTTTTCAATAGCTAAAGCATAACATAATGCTAACACCAAAAGGGGTCCCCCCCCCAAAAAAAATGGTTAATAGCCTACTTGGAAAAATGTGTAGATTTGCTATTTTCGCCTAATGGTCCCCCTCAGAATAGGGATGCTATAGCCTTGCTATAGGGTTCAAGTGGTTAACGAAATAAACAAGTTCCTATCACACGAAGATTTGGTGGGCCCCACTGTAGTAGCTCCGAGGACACCTATAGGGGTCCCGGACCCTCTGTTGAAGACCCCTGATCTAGTGTGTTCTTCAGTCATCGTGTGTAGGGACTAGGGAGTGTATCAAGACTGAGTGAATCACAGCTTAGATGTACGTGGAAATAATGGCGGGGCAATGGTGACTCATTTACTTGGGAGTCATTTTCTGTGGAATGTAGCTGCATGGATTCTGGTTTTCGAGCTAACGGTGCACTCATTTGGATCCATACTAGACTACTAGTACAGTACTAGACATTAATTCGTTCATACTGTACTAACTAGATTACTAATGATTCATATACTGATATAGTGTCACAATAATTTTTAACAACTTTAACCATATTTTATACTTTAGCTATTAAAACACAATCCATGCCGGTACACTACAATAGAAACACAGACCAGTGGCCAGCGTTTCTATTGTAAAGAAAATAAAACAACGCAAGATTACGTCCTGGCACAGAGGGTTATAGTGCTTCAAACGTAACCTGTCGTTCCTTGGCTTGGATTGGGTTAAAAAATAGCAGTATCACTTATTAAGCGGATACTTTTAGTATAATTCAAATCGCAAATTGCTTCTGGGAGGTCCGTGGCACAAAACATTTTTGAAATAAGGGGTCGGCAGCCAAATGCACATTTGAGAAATACTGTCCTTAGTAGAATGATGGGAGAGACAGGCTAATGAGGGTAGACACAGACAGTAAATAAATTATGCTCTGCTTCGTCCTCCTCCTGCCCAACAATCCCTGCTGACAGGTAACTCCCCACTCCCCCGTCTGTATGATTACAGTATGTGCAGTGACAAACACCCCCTCCTCCCCCGAACACGGGCTAATTTTGTTCGTGTAGAGTAGAGACGAACGACAAAGCCGGATGCACCATGGTGGGATTTTAACTCCATAACCTCTGTGGCATAGTGGTGGGCAGGCTCTTTTACCACTGTGCCACTTGAGCACTGACTGTACACATCACGATTTCAAACTTATTTCAGTCCCGACTGAGTGTGTTGAGTGTCACTGTAACCGTACCAGACACAAATGGAAAAAGGTGATCCTCACACGCACCTCGGCTCACACACACTCTCCCAAATTAGGAAGCGGGCAACAAGCCAGAATCCAGAGACGAGACAGGCAAAAGCCCAGAACCCCAAGTGGGTACAAAATGTAGACAAAACATAACCTGAGACAGCAAGGCTCCTCCAGGCAAACGGGAACATAAATCAGAACATGAGACCAGTGCACCACACTACACAGTAGGTTGTATGAGTCAAGAGGTTTTATTAAATCGTACAAAGCAGAGAATTGTTGGTGTCTGTCATCATGCTCAGTCATGCATGGCCATGCTATAAGTACAGTATCAACATTTCAAGTATCAACTGAAACAAACGCTTATAGTCTGGAGCCCTGAGCTTTGAACCATCTCAGGCCTCTCTCTCTGCATCAGTCTGTTGCTGGGGTCGGTACAGGTCCTGGTTGGAACACCTCAGGCCTCTCTCTCTGCATCAGTCTGTTGCTGGGGTCGGTACAGGTCCTGGTTGGAACACCTCAGGCCTCTCTCTCTGCATCCGTCTGTTGCTGGGGTCGGTACAGGTCCTGGTTGGAACACCTCAGGCCTCTCTCTCTGCATCCGTCTGTTGCTGGGGTCGGTACAGGTCCTGGTTGGAACACCTCAGGCCTCTCTCTCTGCATCCGTCTGTTGCTGGGGTCGGTACAGGTCCTGGTTGGAACACCTCAGGCCTCTCTCTCTGCATCCGTCTGTTGCTGGGGTCGGTACAGGTCCTGGTTGGAACACCTCAGGCCTCTCTCTCTGCATCCGTCTGTTGCTGGGGTCGGTACAGGTCCTGGTTGGAACACCTCAGGCCTCTCTCTCTGCATCCGTCTGTTGCTGGGGTTGGTACAGGTCCTGGTTGGATCAGATGTAGCTCTAAGCACTAAGTGCAATAATGAAGATCTCTTCATGTTTGTCAAAATCCTTCTTTTCATTCCCACGCTGTCAAAATCCTTTCGTTCACAAATCGAATTAAGCGTGAGCACTACTAACCAATTGAATTATACAACCAATCTGCAGCCAGCCAATCGGCGATTGGGCTCTGTACTGTTCTTTAGTTTCAAATGGCACTGCCTCTGAAGCGTTCTCCTTTCAGTCGGCGACCAAGCAACCCACCTCGTTAACTAAGTCCTTGAGATGGTTCATCTTTACTGCCACCACTAGACTCCAAGGGGGGGTTCTGTCTCCCATCTATAGTCTATGCACTTTGAATGCTATAGTCTAATCACCAAAAGATCCGTGCTGTATCTAATAAACAGTTTGCTTGTAGACCATGCACTGGAGCAATATCCACATTTCCTTACTGTATACCATGAACTGGTGTAGGAAACACGGAAGTGAAATTACTGCCGCCAAAGCGAAAACATTGTGAACTTGGATTTAGGGTTAGTAATAGGGTTAAAGGCTCATTCATAGTCTGGATTTCCGGTGGTGAGGTGACCACCGCTGTAATAACGTTGAGCGGTGGTGAGTAAAAACAGAGAGAAGGGCTGGGGCGGTGGCGGTGGTTTGCTCTTCACCGCGGCTTGTGACGTCATGTTGTAGTTCCGTGGTCACCTCACCACCGGAAATCCAGACTATGAATAAGGCTTCAGTAGTCGTACAACGCGCCAAACGCGATGTCGGACAACGGCGTGTGTGTGCGTGTGCGTGTGTGTGTGTGTGTGTTGATTTACCTTATATTATTAATGATTACTGGAAATCCCTGGCTTTTTCACTCAGAACAACATGGACACCCGCACAGAAACACTGCTGTGGATGCTTATTGCTTGGTGGATAAAACAAGTGAGACCCTGCAGAGGTTCAATCAGTATAACAGGCCCATTAGTCAATCAATAAGAAACTATTTTAATCCTATAGAGGCTATGCAAAAAAAACTACTTTCTGGTCTTGACAGCCCAGCCAAACAGAAAAGTCCTATATCTTGTGTCAGAGTTGGTAAGCACTCATTTTCAATAATGCAACGTCCTGCCTCCTGCATTATGTGTAATTCAGAAACAGGTGGTTCACTGATGACTGATTTCCAACGAGCACTTCCAAACTCTGCTTAATGTTTTACCTCTCAGTCTTAGCCTGATTAACTCTATGGCTCTTGTGTTAATAAAATGCCTATAATCAAACAAAAACATAACATCTATCTATAAATGCAACACGTCTGTCTGTCTGTACGTACATATGTACGGCTGTAATGCACGTAACTCGAGAACCGTTCGCCCCACAGACTTAAAATTCGTTCCACACCCCCACAGGGAGCGCAGTGCCCGGTGTCGAGTCGGTCGGACCCACGATTGTCCACAAACTGCCACAAAAGACCTCTGCCCAGTCTCTGGACAGGGCCCCTGCCGAGGCTCCATATCTATCCATATCCATATCATAGCTGGCCATTTGTGCATGCCTGACACAGAACTCCATATATAGGAATAAAGGGACACAGAGGCAGATACAGGAATCTCCATATATTGACACGGGTATTGCATAGTCGGGTGGGGCATGGATCTCCAACTTCCATCGTTACAAGAACTCCATATATGGGCATACAAGCCCCACCCGGTTACATAATAACCGGGTGGAGCATGCATTTCCAACTTGCATCGTTCCAAGTAGGCCAGTGCCCAACGGGCACCACTCGTAATAATAATAATGTATAAAACAAGCAAACAAACTGTCATGCAGTAGGTATTGTGCATCTAGAGATGTGTGCAAACCATAGACTGTAAAAAAAATATGGACAAAGCGTTCTCTGGGTCTGACATGGACGTAAAATGAAGCCTGTCAGTCCTTGAATTGTAAATCGCCATCTTTCTAGATCCGTTTGGGCCCAGCTGAGCCATTGACTGGCCCAGACAACGAGGCGGGACTTCCCCCCTTCTTCTTCGTTGGTTTTTAATTTGACTCGAGTGGGTGGGGGATCCCGTTCATAGACTGTAACGGTAGCCACACCCCTCACAACATACGCGACTTTATGGTCATTTTTTTTTATAAATGGGACCATAATTTTCCAAAAAGAATATTATGACATGAGAAATGAGACTTTAAACTAGTGACTGGAAGCAGAAAGTATTCATGACCATGTTTATTAAGCTAATACAGTCTAGGTGAAGTTGGGCCCAAATACATGGATCTCTATGGAGCTATGGGGTTTTTTGAGCCCAATGACAGCGCCACAACAGGCCATTATATGAATTTTCAGGAAATCCCGATTTCCTTAGTGGCTTCACAAAATATCTGTCTGACTGCCCCCCTGGTTAAATATCTGTCCGACTGCCCCCCTGGTTAAATATCTGTCTGACTGCCCCCCTGGTTAAATATCTGTCCGACTGCCCCCCTGGTTAAATATCTGTCTGACTGCCCCCCTGGTGCAAACGGAGTTGTTTGGTATGAGAAGACGGACAAAGGCGAACGGCTAAACGGGCGCAGGGCTTTCAATTAGTGTGGCAAGATATTGAATTGTTTTAGAGTAGTAGTGCATCAAGTTAAAACTCCAAAATGGATACACAAAAGGCCAAGGGCTTGTTTCCATTGTGACCCATAAAACATTAAACTCTCAACTGCAACAAACAACTATTCATAGTTTTCAAGCGTACAAGGATTTAGGATACTGTAATTTCCCCCTCCCAAGGCGTCTTGAATGCAGGGATATTTGCACCGTGACTAGAGCAAAATGGACACCCTTAACCTGCCATAATATGAATGTGGATTTCACCGGGAATTTGGAAAACCTGTGAATTTGCTAATTCCCTAGGGAATCTGCATATTGAGATTACGATTACAGTTAAGGTCTAGGTTTAGGGTTAGAGTTGCAGAATCTCTAAATGGGCCAGGGAATCGGCAAATTCCCTAGTTTTTAAATTCACTGTAACATCGACATTTCAAGAGTGACTAATAGACTTGATGGAACAAACGGTTGATATGTCTTCATGGTGAGTTAAGAAGCTGTCAGTATGTATGCATCACAGAAGCAAGGTTCAAGGTTGGATAGCACACAACAATA
Organism: Protomyctophum parallelum; assembly: GCF_964188405.1. NCBI lineage: Eukaryota > Metazoa > Chordata > Actinopteri > Myctophiformes > Myctophidae > Protomyctophum > Protomyctophum parallelum. The sequence goes on along the minus strand of NC_139705.1, from coordinate 45,943,799 downwards.
CATGTATGCTTCCTGTCATTATAGGAGTTTAGCCATAAATTCAAATCATGGCCATAAATTAAGGCAATGTCCTTCATGTGTTCATCATAAACACATGTGGGATTGTAGCTATCAGCAGCACTATAAGCATCCAAGCGTCGTAAATGTTCCTATCGGTGCCAATTTGAGGCTTGTATAACTTCCCATGCATTGGCCCGATGACGCCGCAAAAGATTGGCCATCCTCCTCTTCCGATTTCGACCCTTCTACTTTCTCCCCTTTCTCTTGTGGAAATGCAGCTTGCACAATGCAGCTTGCACAAAAAAACGAATTTCACCCACTGATTTACACCTGCAAACTTGACGTGACAAGTTGATTCTGATTCCGTCATCAAAAAGTCAAAACAATGGCCGCCCATCATCGGTTTGGCTCTACAGCACACGAGCAGCGTAACCACAGTAGCGGTATCGGTAACAAAAGGGACCTCCGCTGCTTTCCGACCGACCAGGTGCACAAAGAGAGGGATTCTCCTCAGCAGGCCTGATTAGGTTACACATAATTAGTGCGTCTACTATCTACGGACCTTCAGTCCACCTCTGACACGCCTCATCGACCCCACCTAAAACAACCGCACGCACGCGCAAACACACACACACACACAACCTAGGCAAAGCCCTTTGGCTGCCCCGGCCTCGCACCCTGCTGCCATGTGCACTCATTATAACGCTATGGTCGGCCAGAATATTCTAACTTTGTGTTTTTATTTGTAAATCAACGCCCTCCTTGATCCTACAGCGCCACAAAAGCATCTGCAATAGCAGATCCACAAGTTGCTGTTTCGGTGATGTCGCTTGTAAATATTTGTAGTTACAGTACAGGGTCAAACTAGTTCAAACTAGTATTTCTCAAATATGTTCACGTCAAGGTCAAGGTGCTAAAATGTTTCAAAATATTACAAATATTTCACATTTTCTTTCAAGATGTACAAGCTCATGTGTGTGTGAGCTCATGTGGCCTATAGTTGCTTTATTTTGGGGCTTGTTTTCGTATACCTGGTTGCTTGATTCTCTCGCGAAATCTGGCAACGCTGCAAATATACCTGCGCGCCCCAGCCATCTGTTGGTGGTCACACACGCAGAGAGAACACTAGGACACTGGAGGGACATACGTAGGGCTCAGCTTACAGACAACACAGTCAGATGAATGGCCTGTGGGGAGGTGGCCCACCGGGTATGTTTAGGCCAGTCGCAACTATTACACAATCACCTAATAATTACAATTATTTTACATAATCACAATAAATTTTGTTTTGCACAACCGTCATAATTGTCATGATCACTTCCGTGTATAACATTTTCAAACATTAAATAAATGGATAAAAAGCACCTCAAAATTAATTAAAGTACAGTAAATGAGTAAATGTACTTATTAGTTACTTCAGGGGAAAATATGATATTTTGACACTGACGAAGGCCTGCGCGCCGAAATGCGCTTGTCTGGTATGACTGCTGCTGCGGAGCACTGTCTTTATTAATAAAGACTCTTACTCGACTGGAAGTGCGGATTTAATTAACTTTCTTATTAGTTACTTCTCACCACTGCATGGGAGCAAGGTCCAGTCGGACACTGTCCAGCTACCTTGGAGCTTATCGCTTGGATGCAAGTGTGCCTTTGGAAAGAACTTCTTCCAAAAAGAGAAAAAAGGGGTCCAGCCAACATTTAATTGCCCGTCATGTTCTGAGGCGCCGCAATGCAAGGGAACGGGAAGTTGTGGTGATAAGTATAAAAGGCTTTTTTGTAAAAGGGAAATCATAAAGTAAGATGGTGGAATAGCGTGAGAATGTGCTAATATAGCATTTAGGGCTGAACATAAATACATTACACGATAACAAAAAGGCCGTTAAGGAACACTCCCATTACTAGTGGTGTCACCAGTGCACCCAATGGGAAATGACAGATTAAGTGTTCTCATATACAGTAAGGACTGTACCTCTTGAGTTAATGTGTGCAAATAGTAGACACCTTTCTCAAACATCAGTTCATTGATGTGCGTTTATATACAGGGATGGCTTCATTGACCACTTAAGCCCTATGCACGTCATCGAGCGACAGACAAACAATATAGGTTTTTCCACCTATAATAACATGACCAAAAAAACAAGTATGTCGGGTTCAAAGAGGTAAAAAAAGCAAAGGTGAAGGCCAACTTGGGACGCAAACTCAGATGAATGGGTTCCTCAAGGGCGTGTCTTACTTGATACAATGGACCCCTCTCATGTGTTGGTCAGTACGCACACACACACACACACACACACACACACACACACACACACACACACAATCAATACATATCTGTGAGCACTAGAGACTTCCTCACAAAGCTGACCACTCCAGAGAACTGAGACAACACTACGCGACGTCATCGTGAGTCTAGTGCAATTAAGCATAACTAATTTAGCTGGGGACACCCTGGACATATAATGCTATAGCATCACGTCCAGAGGGTGTACTTGTACATCATGGCTGGGGGGGACGTACAGCCTCATGCTAAAGAAACGAGGTTTCTTAACAATCAATCCGTTTTTTAACAAGTCACAACACACAGCTGTGTGCCAGATGTCGGATATAACGCCACTGATACGACTTAATTAATGTATCGGAGATCGGATATAACGCCACCGATACACGTTCCGATACAGGGAGAAGTATTTAATGTTTACTACAGTCCATCCTAACCTGACTCTGCCCGATGGGGCAGTAGAGGGCAGGAGGGGGGAACCTGTGTACTCTCTACTGCCCCATCTGGCAGGTTAAGTCCATCCTGCACATAGAGCACCGAAGTCTGACGTCACTTTCAGTAGAGGGCGTCAGTCCCCAGGTTCATGTATTTGTTTAGTTGCATTGAAATCCCCATTGAGGCGATTTTTAGATCGCATCATATAACAACTGTAAACATGTCACCCGGGCCGCTTCACTCATATGGATATAAAGAATCAACTGACTGAGAGAAAACGCTAATGTTACTGCTGCTGAATTAGTTAGATTTTCGCTAGAAGCAGACTGTATCATATATGAGTGACTGACTGTTGCAAACGATACAGAGACACCTCCCTGACAATAACGCAGAGACAGCTTGTTTATTTTTGGACCACAACGCTTATAGTAGACGATATTAAGATCACCCCATGTTATTCTCCATAGAGAAATTACTTCCGCGAACCAGGGGAATCGTCGGGATGAGCGAGTTACTTCAGGACTTCGGTGCTCTATTATGACTCTTTCAGTCCTGCACCGCTGTACTGGAGAAGTATATCACTCTGTCGGTTCTGCACCGTTTACTGTAGAAGTATATCACTGTCTGTAGCGCAACTCTCTCTCTCTCTCTCTCTCTCTCTCTCTCTCACACACACACACACACAGAGAGAGAGAGAGAGAGCAACTCCTTACACCTCGATTGTCTTACTAACCTTTGTCTCAAATTGACCAGCAAAACTATAATCCACAATGTTCGTAGTGTGTCCTTGGTGCTCCAAATTGCATGGAAATCATGTGCATATTGCCAGCAGGAACGTCACGTGGCAGCAGCTATGTAAAAGATGTGAGCCTGTGCCATTTCACCATATAACTTGACCGCATAGGCGTTGGCAATCAAGACCATTAATGAATGACAGCTGTGACTGTCACTGTCTGTGTTAGGGCAGGCTATCTATGCTTCCCTGTAGAGAGGGACTTCAAAGTTCAATTTTTCCTTAAAAAAATCAGACCTGTCTGAAGTGAGTGGTGCTGTACTGTACTTGTGCTGTACGTACTGTACAAGCCCCCTCATCCCTGTGTGTGTGTGTGTGTGTGTGTGTGTGTGTGTGTGTGTGTGTGTGTGTGTGTGTGTGTGTGTGTGTGTGTGTGTGTGTGTGTGTGTGTGTGTGTGTGTGTGTGTGTGTGTGTGTGTGTGTGACTGTGTGTTTGAGTGCAACAGTGACACTATTGGTGGTGAACGGTATTTTCGTGCTCGGACAGACCCAGCCAACATTACACGACAAACAATATTATTTTTTTTAAGATATATTTTTTGCGGCTTACGCCTTTTATTGATTTTTTAAGGGATAGAAAGTAGGCTGACAGGAAACGGGAGAGAGATGGGGGGATGACATGCGGTAAAGGCCGTGTCGGGTCCGGGAGTCGAACCCGCGGCACACCGCGACTGGATCACCAGTCCGGTGCCCAGACCGTTACGCTACGGCCTGGGCACGACAAACAATATTAACAGTATGACTGCTCTATTATTTGAAGCCTATCCTACATGCAATTAAAATAAATCACACCCGTGTGAAGGGAGGGGCGCTCTTATCATCGTACATCATGTTGTATTTGCTCAGACACTCCATGCATTGTCAATGGTAATTGACAAACTTTGTGTAGGACAAAAATAGACACCATGAAGCTGATTTGTTCAGACACGTATGACGTAAAGTTCCCATTGACAATGGGATCTTTTGTGAATGAAATCTACACTGAATAGGCGAAATATCGGGAACTATACAAATGAATATATCAGGTCGGAAAAAACCTGTATGGTTGCATCCCTAGCAGAGAAGGGGCTTCACTCTCTCACCGTGTCCAATTTGTACGCTCTGTGAAAACATGAGAACAGTGTGATAACGAGACTACACTGCAGGGACCAGTGTTGCCATATTTTGCGAGAGAAGTAAGCAACCAGGTCTACGAAAACAAGTATGTCTGTCTGTCTGCGTGCGGACAACAACTGCCAATATGTAAGCTACTTTACAGAAAATCAAGCCCAAAGTTGCAATAAGCAGAGTAGCAGATATCATATCACATGGCACCCCTGGCAGGGACAGTGACAACTCGTGTGTGTGTGTGTGTGTGTGTGTGTGTGTGTGTGTGTGATAATAAACCCCCATTTGATTGTTGATTCTCACACTGGAGTACCAACAAACCAGCTGAGGGATCTCAGGGAGCTATGTGAGTGTGGATTAAGTTCAGAACATTATTGTTTGGGTGTGTTGTAAAGGGGACAGGCAGCACAGGGCAAGCAGGAAGACAAGGTAGGCAGACAAAGTCAAAAGGAGGAACAAAAGCGAAATATGATCTGTAAGCTTACATCCTGTACCTGCTCCGCACGATCCTCGCCCCAACCCCTGACCACGCCTCCAAACATGTGCACATACAAACACTGCACACGTGTGAAGAAATACACAACACAACACACTCGGACACAAGGAAAGGTCGATCTTCAATTACAAACCCCTGCTACAAAGTACAAACACACTTGCAACACAAGGTTCGACGGCATCTTCAAATGATTACAACACCTTGGCTTTAATACATGCCATTGGATGACAATGTGTGAATGAATGAATGAACCATTGTAAAGCGCTTTGAGCACTTGGAAAAGCGCTCTGAAATGCAATTCATTATGACTGTTTGATGTCTCATTGTGTGAGTGATTATAGGAAATGGGACTGCTAAAAATAAAATAAAAACAAGAGTGGGTCTTAACCCCAGTATAATTAAGGGAATTAAAGGAACTGGTATCTTGGCAATGTATTTGGAGATCATTTCTAAGAGGGCTAATCGGTGGGTAATTTCACATTTACTAATGTGAAATCCTGGATATGAAATGTTTCTTATGTCAGACTGCCTAAATTTAAATCCATCGTGTAACAAATAGTGAAACTTGGAGCACTCCTTTAGTTTTGGTTTCTACATTCCTGCACTCTGGCATGCATTCAGCTGCCCCAACTTGACCTTAGCAGAGCTGTGGCATAACTCATCACAGTGTGGCAAACGTTTACTAGAATTACCACTTGAAAGTAGCGCTTTGTCTGTCTGTCCATGAGGAAGGCACCATGTTCGACATCTGTCTGTCTGTCTGTGTGTCTACTGAACATGTTGGCGATGGAGACATTTGTGACCAGTGCCAACAAAACATGCCTCATGTCGCCTTTTCCATTTTTCAGATTTTTACAGATTATTAAAGTACAGAATGTAAGCTTTCATATGATGTATCATTCAATGAAATTGGACAATAATTGAAGGAGATATAACCATTTTAAAATGACTGGGGCCTTTCACCCAAAGCTGAGAAAAGCCCTTTTCAATATTCACAACATTTTATCACCTTAGAGCTGGACAGAAGTGGGTGTGACAATGGGAGGGACAAGAGACAATAGGACGTTTTAGCTGTCAACAGTGCAACACTAGAAACACTGACATGTTTAAGCCAGTAGAACAAACAATGCAATTTGTAAGGTGCCCCAATAAACCCTTTTGAAAGTACTAAGTATTAAATACTAAGTATAAGTATTCAAGTATTAAATATTAAGTTAAGTGTTCAATTTAACTTATACACTACCTGGTTGTAAATAGCTGCAGTACACCATTTTATGCAGGTCTACTTTAAGCAATCAAAGTCAGACAATTGACCCAGTATTTTAAATAAATAAAATCGACGCATCAGGCTATGATGTTGTGCGCTTGTAGATTTGCTATTTTAATAAACAGATCTGTCCACATGCAGTCACAATGCCTGGTTTCATTTATAGTAATTCCTGTGCATTCGATGGGTGGATTCATACTACATCGGGTGTCTATTTAGTGTGCAAGGCTTACATCCGGTCTAAAGCCCACCCACTGTATGCCCTGATTTATATACACAATACATACACGATCCGTATCCTCCCCTCACGGATGTTGAATTAACAGTACTAACGGCCGTATTTGAAAAGACGTAGCTCTTTGCTGGGTGCGCGAGGAAAAAAAATTCCGACATTTCCTTTTCAATTGATACCGTTTCTTAGAGACGGCCTACACAAACGTTCTATATACCAAATGAAAGCCTGCATTTCATAGTTTACATAGTATATAACCTTTTTTTAAATGAGCAAGAAATGAGCGAGTTGTGATTAAAAGAAAAGACGTGTGATCTCTTTGCTCTTTAACACACGACACAAACGGCTAACTAGGCTAGCTAGCTTCTAGCCTGTTGTTTGTTGGTGAAAGACTCCAAGCTGGGAAGTGTATTTCAGCGAGTAGCTATACGTGGTTTTGTTTATTTTCTGTAAAGTCTAACCCAAATGCCCAGAATACTTCTGTGTTTACAAACACAAGCACGCTAATGGGCGGTGATCAGAGCGTGAAACCTGAGGACAAAGAGATTACAGGACCAATCGTAACCAACATGCAAATCTCGGAACTGCGCTCTTCTGCCTCCAGAAACTTGTTAAAAAACAAGCCCACTTTGACGTATAAATGTATACATTTCATTTGCCCAAATGAACAATCTGTTTGAATGAAAACCTTCTTCAACATTCAAACTGTATTAATATGAAAAAAAAAGAAAATCACATAAAAAAAAAAAACGAGTTTATTTATTGATTTAAGGCATGTTCATTCTGGCGACATGAGGCATATTCTGCTGGCACTGGTCACATTTGTTAATCACAGGGGGAGGGGCCTATACAGTTTCAGCTTCACCCAGCTGATGACTGCGCTCGGGGGGGGTGTTAGGTGACCCTCTGATAACCTTATACAGCTTCTCTACCCACTAAGCTACCGGCGCCGCACCGAATTAGCGAAGGAAATCAAAAGGAATTTTCTCCCATTATCAGTGCATTCTTCACATGCATTAATGTTATGTAAGATGGTCTCACTCACTATAAAAAGGAGTCCTGCATAGTTTGCATTATGTCAATGCTCCCTCCAACTCCCCGCCCTCACTCAGCAAGCACCACTGATTAAATGCCATTTCGTCAAAGTAATCTAAACGCATGATGTTAATTACATTTGCTAATTACATTAGCAGTATAGCACATTGCATTCACGACGACGCAATGAGCTTGGGTCTATTATTGCTCCTTGCCGTATAATGAAGTATATGCCACGCTGAAACAACATAAAACAGGTGGAGGCCCAGTATAGAGCCCTGAGGGACTCCGGGCAACACATATCAGAAAGGTTGCAGTTGTGGACATTTGAGGACATGTTTAGAACATTAGCATCACATGCCGGAAAACAACGCGTTGTCGCAACAGCATCGTGCTGTGAGCTTGTAGATCTGCTATTTCTGGTGAAGATCTGGTGTATAGAAGGAAACGAGAGCAGACAAAGTACAGAACCAACCTGGGCCTCTTTCTGTCACACTACTAGAATGAAGAATTGTAAATATTCAAACATTTCGTTCATTAAAATAAGTGGATTGCAGCTTTAAGTGAACCCTGAGGCCTCTTTACAGACCTCATGGGCAAAGAAGAGAGAGAAGTTGGAAGCTATAGAAGGGGAAGTTATGGCTCCATGACTGCTGATGTCATAATGCAGCTTTCTCTTCCTGACAAACGAGACATCTGCTCTGCCCTCCTGTCTCTGTCCCTTCACAGACAGACAGACAGGCTCGTCCTGTCTGTCTCTCTGCCAGACAGGCTCGTCATGTCTGTCTCTCTGCCAGGCAGCCAGCCAGCCTCTTTCCTTTCTCTTCTTAACCGTGTTTTCCTGGACGGACGGATGGACAGACGGACATGTGCCAGATCGGAGCGGTTTAGGAGATTCTTTGAATTCCTCGTGTTCGTGCTGAGACTTCTGTACAGAGATCTTAAGTTTCTCATGTGTGTGTGTGTGTGTGTGTGTGTGTGTGTGTGCGTGCTTCTGTGTAAGCCCAGCGTGTGGTTTGAGTAGGAGCCTCATATGATCGACTTATGACTGAGTCTCATGTGATTATAGTCAGCCACTGAAGTAATATCATCATTGGTGTGTGTGTGTGTGTGTGTGTGTACAACAAAGCCTGATCTATACTCGGCACCGAACATAGCTGATCTACAAGCTGACGGTGCTTGTTGTTCATTGCGTGACACCAGTGCACGAGTCACAACCCACGCAATCGTTCAAAGATTCACCAAAGTTTGCAACATACAAGCCCACCCACGCACCCATTCATCATTCCAACCCGCCAACCCACCCCCCTCTCTCCCTCTTTGCTGTCGGGGGATTTTTGGGGGCCTGGAGGATATCATGAGATCTCCTGCCCCCCCCCCCCCCCCCCCCCGCCTAAAACTAAGCCTCTCACCACCCCCTACCCCTCAGCCACCCCCGCACGCACTACTAAGACTGCTTCCTGAATGAATCACCACCACCCACCCCATGCGTGTGTGCAGTATTGGGTAACTTTCTGAGAAAGACATATATGGTACTAGTTACTTAATCTTAAAATATATATATATATATATATATATACTGTATGTCATATATTGCATTACTTGCTACTTGGTATCACGAGGAATTAGTTGCATAGTTACAGTTTATATTACTGTTTGATAGCTTGTCGGTCTGTTCTTTTTGTACACATGTGGTGACGACTACTACAACTACTACTACTATGTATAAACAGGAGTATAAATTATAGGCTCATAGTCTTCGTCATTCATCAGTATAACTTAGTAAGTAAAAGTTACGTGGAGCTACTCAAACTGTCATATTATTATACTGTGTTGGCTTGGCAGTTCTAAAAACATGCCAGCTCAGCGGCCTTGTGGTCAAGTGTGTCCGCCCTCCCATTGGAAGGCTGGGGTTCGATTGCCTGGCCGGGTCTTACCAAAGACTGGAGAAATGTACTAGCATCATGTTCAGGGGGTATACTTGTGGCCTACATCATGTGATATGCTAGTGTCATGTCCAGAGGGTGTACTTGTACATCATGGCTGGGAGATGTACTTGTACATCAAGCCACCTCACGTTACAGAAGGCGGTACAGAGGCAGTTACAGAAAAGGAGATGCCTCTCTCCTTTTCTTCCTGAGCTGTGGGCCACGTGTTTCACTTTCACTTCCACTACTACTGTAGTTACTGGCATGAATACTGAATGGAATGAATCACGCGAACTTCCTTAGAATTTATGACGTTCTTTTAGACCTTTTCCTTCATCAAGAAAGTCACAGGACCATACAGAAGAGCCAAAAAAGATAATGCCCCTCCCCAGGGTAGAGACTCAGAGACTACTGGCACATAGTGAAATGTTAAGTGTCAATTTAACCCCCGAGCAGTGTAGAAAACGATGCTGTGGCTGTGTAAATGAAGGGAGGTTGACTTTCTGCGGTCGGTGAGCGGCTTGACATAGAAGATAGTCGGTAAGGATAAAGAAGGATTTATGAGGGGAACGCCTCGACCTTGCGTTGCCTGGTGAGCAGAGCATCACAGTAAAATCCAGATTTATACGTTGTTTGCATGCAATAAATAGCACATTTTAGCCGAGCTTGTATGTATCAGCTATTTTCACATTTGACGCTGGCATGCAGCTAAATCAGGTCTTCTAGTCTCCCTTCCCACTGGACAAAAACTCTCTCAAAGAGAGAGAAAAGGGGGGGAATTCAGATTTTACGGGGGCCAGTTTCTAATTGCAACCGTCCGTAGGTGCCCTTTGAGAGCGGTTTTGAAGGAGTCAAGGGATTCACATCCTATGGCCCCGGACCCCCTGTTGAAGACCCCTGGCCTGCACTAAAATACATAATTACACTGCAGTGTCACTCCCAGTTTTGGAGAGCGGACACATGGCACACTACTGGGAGTTGCGTGTCCATAATGTGTGCATACAGTAGCAGTGTGTGTGTCTCTAGAGGTGCCTACAGTAGCAGTGTGTGTGTGTCTCTAGAGGTGCCTACAACAGAACAGGCCCTAAGGACCGCACGCCACATGTGCTACTACTTACATAACCTTAAGTGACCTGCCACAAGAACGCTAGCCCCGGGGGGGAGAGTGTGTGTGTGTGTGTGTGTGTGTGTGTGTGTGTGTGTGTGTGTGTGTGTGTGTGTGTGTGTGTGTGTGTGTGTGTGTGTGTGTGTGTGTGTGTGTGCGCACGTGTGTCTACCTTGTATCTCCATCGTTTTTAAATGCACCATTTACTATCTTTTCAATAGCTTTAGCTATTGAAAAATAGCAGATCTACAAGCTCATAGCGCGCAGTGGCGCGCTATGAGCTTGTAGGTCTTGTAGGTCTGTAGGCCTGTAGGCAGCTTGTAGGTCTGCTATTTTAGAAAAATCGAAGAACGACTGACATAGAAACATAGCTTTTTCAGAAAACTCTCAGGATGTAGAAGACATTTTTTTAATCTGATCTCAGGTCAAAATGGGTGTGACACTGTATAGTGTAGATGATCAAATAGTACGTTAGTTCACAAAAAACCCCACAAAAAGTTAGAATATGGAGATAAGTGGTTTCTGCCCGCCAGCAGAGATATATGATATCTGTAGGTGCAGCAGAGATGTGATATCTGACTGTATGTGCACGTGTACAGTTAGTACCGTACATATCTTTGTGATTATGTTAACCTGTGTCTGACCTGTGATTGTTCCTTCTTTTCTCTATCTCTGTGCACTCCCTTTTCACGGAAAACTACCACTACTAAACTACTGAAATGATGGAGTGAAAACTACCACTACTAAACTACTGAAATGATGGAGTGAAAACTACCACTACTAAACTACTGAAATGATGGAGTGAAAACTACCACTACTAAACTACTGAAATGATGGAGTGCGCTAGGAAAAAAAGAATATTTTTCACTTTTCTTTCCTTTTTTTTTTCTTTTTTTATCCCACGATTTTGTAACCCAGTTTTCATACTTTTCACCTTTTCTTTTTTTTTTTTTTTCAATGTACTTTTTATTGAATTTTAATCAGACAATTGACAATACAGACAATACAAAACAAGACAAGACAATATAGGTACATACAATACACACAAGGGGAAAAAACTGCTTCTCTTCTCTATTGATGATCAAGAATACTAGTACCTCAAACAGGTGTATCTGCTTCTACAGGTTAAACAAATGAGTTTAAACAAAATCAGGTCTCATTGTCGAGATATGAGCAATCCATCTAAACCAGTTATCTGTGAAGACTTCAACCTGGCCTCTAAAGCTGAATGTAATTCTTTCCATAATAAATATACCATAGATTAAATCAATCCATTTTTCACCTTTTCACTTTTTTTTTTACACCTGTAAACCTGCTGATGTGACAATAAAAAATCAAGGCCTTGACTCCCCCAACACTGAACTGTGGGACCAGTTCAGTTAAACGGTGTTAAATGAACACGGAGGATTTCACTGTGTCAGTCCATCCATAACACACCGCAAAGAGATAAAACTAAACGCAATAAAGAATAATATTAACAGCAGTCCCAGGGTTACTGTAGGCCATACAGTAACTCATAACAGTGGCATCATTGCTAAATTTAACCACATTAAATCTTCTTAACTCCTTCAGCGCCACCTGGTGGTCACCAGTTTAGGCTCTGAGTGCCAATTATCCCATTATTATTATATATATTTTTTTTTAATTACGTCTTTACGGGCATGGCACTCAGTGCAAAGACGTATCGGATACGGGATTACGTCCCTGGCACTTTTAACATGCCTATTCTGGGACGAATATCCAATTATCTATACAGCTTGTAATTTGGCTATTTTTGATTAAGACATTGGCTGTACAGTGTTGGAATTATGAGGTTTCCACCAAACTGATAAATGATATATAGGGTTTATACTTTATAGGTGGTAAACAAACACACAAACTTAAATATTAGACATCTAAATATTCCAGGTGTGGCGTGAGGAAGTTTCCACAGCTGTACAATGCAACGTACGGTACGGCATGACGACACGGTTCATGACTTGTGAAACACCTGTTTCCAACATCGACCTCCACCCTGACGGGAAGGCCAACTGCATTAGAGGATGACACAGAATTTGGAAATATTGCATGCTTTCCCTGAACCCTTGATCCGGTCGCAGATGTTGTAATCTGTTACTGTACATTTCCCGCCCATTTTAGGCGGGAACCCCTTTTGGTGTTAGCATTACGTTATGCTTTAGCTATTTAAAAATAGCAGATCTACAAGCTCATAGCGCGCCACTCGGTGGCAGGAAGACGGGAACCCGGGAACCCCTTTTGGTGTTTTAAGCATTATGTATCATACATAATTATGCATTATGTATCATAGCGCGGCACAGAGTGCCATGCTACGAGCTTGTAGATCTGGGACGGGGGACGGGACATATTTTCAGATGGGGGTCCGCGGCCAAATACAGATAATTCCAGGGGTCCTTGACCACTGGCATAGAAACATAGGTTTTTCAGAGAACTCAGGTCTAAATGGGTTAACCCTATATATCCTCTGTAGACTGGGGTCTTCCAGGACTGTATCCTCCCCAGCCCCCTCGTTGTCTTTCCCCTCTACACCAAATCTCTTCGCCAAAATTAGCAGATTTCCCCCCAGATTCGGTACAAACATGGGGATGAATTAATTATACGGTTATGCTACCAAAATTATGTCTTACACAATGGAAACAACCCCTCAGGGCTTTTTTTGTTATCCTTGTATTAGCATTGTATAACTGTACCACTACCTTTTGCAATATGTTAATACATTATTTAATCAAGATCTATAAACTAATAACATATCGGGTTGCAGAGCGTTCGCCTATCATTACCTGCCAGAAATGGGGATCTTAAGGTTCATGTGTGTGAATTCTTAATTCATAATTGATATACTGTACTGTAACTATCTTCATTCATTCAGAGATCCAGTGCATATTTCTATGGCCAGCAGTCTTTTCTTTACATTTAGAAGAAGATTGCCTTTATTAATCCCCATGGGAAAATTCTCACACATGCGCTCATGTGCGTGTGTGCACACACAAACACACACACACACACACACACACACACACACACACACACACACACGCCATGTGCACATTATAGGAATTCCACCAGATTACATAACCCGAAATCGTAATCCCAAACCCTTCCATTGTAAAATAGCTTGGTGTGTGTGTGTGTGTGTGTGACTGAACAGTAGAAGAATTCACTGCAGTGACTGTGCCTCTTCCCACAGCAGTTGTTCTCAAGTGCCCCCCCCCCCCCCCCCCCCCGCCATTTTTTTTAAATTCTGCCAGACTATATGCATATAATAATTATACTGCCACATAACGGTTTGCTTCTGTGGAAACCAGACCCACCACGAGTCGTGCTGTTGTTGGCGGACTTGCTCAAGCGGTGTACACGGTACCGTACAGCCAGCAGAACCAGTGTGTGTCCAGTGGAAACCTCGTATGAATCTGATCTCAGGTCAGAATGGGTTATGAATGGTCACTAATTATACTAGAGAGATCTCACGTGTGTTTGCACCTCCCGGAAGTTGTAAGTTGTCTCTTCCAATCCATCACTGATTTTTCACTGGCATCACTACAGACAGAATTAAGTTGAAACTGAGCCGAATGAATGGAGGCATATTAGACCCTGCATTCACCCAAAACCTCTGAATGACGTCACGTTATAGTTTTGGACCAGCCAAACCAAACAAACTGTGTCTGTCTGTTCTGGTGGTGTAGTATTAAGCAACAATGGGGGCTTTACAAGGTCTGCAGCTCTTGAGAGGATACAAATGGAACAAAATTGCCATTTTTAATACTGTACTTTCAGAGTTATAGGGACGAGAAGAACCACTGCTATAGTCTATACTATACAGTGTAAAGGTTTAGTCACTGTACTTGAGTTTTGACATAAAGTGTAGGCCCACAACAGTGAGTACAGTAGAGTACGGTAAACACTACTGTAAGCTTCAATACTGCGAGCCTAACGGGCAGCAAACAGCATTGACATTCTTATTGAAAACCTTGCAGCGGATTCTGTAGTTGCGGCGAATTAAAATTCCACCTCTCTGCCAGAAAAGTTAACTCAAATAGGCTGCTCTCTGTTCTTAACCCATTTTGACCTGGGAACGATTCTGTAAATGTCTTCTAAATCCTGACTGATTTCTTGAAAAAGCTATGTTTTTCTATGTCAGTCGTTCTCAAACACTTTCATGTCACTCTTCACGATTCTGCAAAAATAGCAGACCTACAAGCTTGTAGCGCGCCACTCGGTGGCGCGCTATGAGCTTGTAGATCTGCTATTTTTCAATAGCTAAAGCATAACATAATGCTAACAGCAAAAGGGGTTCCCGCCCCAAAATGGATTAATGAGAACCATGTATGTCCTCTAGCAGACACTGCTATGCTCCGCTCTGCATCGCATATCCCTCAACTCTTCACAGTAACGACGTTAAGGAAGATCTGTCTGAATATGTGAGCCATTCTCTGTAAAGAGTCCGGGGCCGCGGCCAAAAGAATAGTTGTCACCACCACAGAGCCTTGGCCTGAGATGGAACAACAATGCAAACGCGCCATGGATGACAACTGGTAGTCAAATATTTAGAGAGAGCACTTTAGTGTGGTAGGGAGTTGTTCAAGACCTCGTCTGTTGGAGGATGTCTGCATGCTTCCCTGTTTTATAAGAAGGAATGTGCAACATTCCTTACAAATGTGGAACTAAACCTTAGAGTATATATGAATAGAGAAGGCACCCAGAGGAAACCCTGAGGCGAAATGGACATAGTGGCCGGATGAAGGTATTGCAGCCTGGCCCCAAACACATGAACGCGCTGGTCCGTTGACTATCATTGTGCACGTTCACGACGGCAGCACGCTCGTTCGCGTTCGTTCGCGTTCGTGCGCGTTCAACGGCAGCGCGTTCATGTGTTTGAGGCCAATCCATCCCAGAATGTACTCTGAGTGAAATCTCTGAGCAACTTAATGCAAGTGGATGGGAGGAGAACTCGGGTGTCTTCTCTATTCATATTATACTCTAAGAACTAAACGCACTGAAAAGTTGCAACACATTTGTACATACAGTAGTAGGGCTGCAAAAGTTAATCGAAGTAATTGATTTAATTGATTCAGTTATTAAAATAATAATCTGATTAGAAAAAGTGCCGCTCAGAGCACAGGTCAGGTACTGTAGCTTATTGTGGGCCAGCAGTTCGCCAATCAGAATGGAATATGAAAATCATCCGTCTTGATCACTTGACCTGAGAGATAATGTGTACCGATTTACATGATGCCTCCTGTTGTACAGTGTTGCTGTGAAAAAAGTTCACTGCAGTTTTTTTTCATGAAAAGGGGAACAAAAGGCTTGAAAACATGCATTGTTTAGTAATTTAAAGCCTAAATAGTAAATATGCAGTTAAACAAACAATCTGTGTTTCCAAGGCCCTGCGGATGATCAGGCTCGCTACTGTTAAAACCACATTTCTTTCTTAAGCAGCCTGAGTGACTCAAACCACATGAGTTTACTGCTAATAGACACTCCAGCTAATCAATGACATGAATTAACTGATCTGCACATGGTAGAAAAGAGGAAATAGTTTCCAATGTGGCTGACAGACAGACATGACAGAGTAACTCTGCAATGCTGATTTCACAGACCTTGGATTGCAAAGAAACGCAACACTGATAAGGCTGTCAGTTAGACTAGACTCGTACTATATTCAAACCTGATTTGACGCAGCAAATATGGGTGCAAAAGTTCTTAAAAATAACCCGGTCTACTCTATACTCCCTCCCCAGAGCAGCAGTAGGGGGTTGGCAGTGACACACAGACCTCTCTCCATGTCATTGGCATAAAGATAACATGCGGAGAGAAATATATGAAAAACAATTACGTCATGGAAAACATACAGAAGGTGCATGTCACAGACAAAAAGTGACATCATGCCTTATGCCAAATAACAGCTTACCACATGCACATACGCGCACACACTTATGCACATGCGCGCGCACACACACACACACACACACACACACACACTGACACTCACCAACAGGGACAGCATGGCAGCAATTTTGAGTTCATTTTTGGTCGCACTAGACATTCTGTCATTCCATCTGTTCTGCCGTGTGCGTGCGTGCGTGCGTGTGTCAACATGGTCAATGATCGACACACAAGGGAAAGCATGGGGACCAGACACACACAGCCAGAGTAATGACAACAACAATATTGTGCTGCCAGAACTTAATGAGCTCATTCCATCTTTCTTTTCTTTACTTAACCCATTCTGACCGGCACCCATTTTGGTGTTGGCATCATGTTATGCTTTAGCTATTGAAAAATAGCAGATCTACAAGCTCATATCGCGCCACCGAGTGGCGCGATATGAGCTTGTAGATCTGCTATTTTTTGAAAAATCAAAGAACGACTGACATTTTTAGAATCTGATCTCAGGTCAGAATGGGTTAATCAGACCAGTGTGTGTCCAGTGGAAAACTCGTATGAATCTGATCTCAGGTCAGAATGGGTTAACCTCTGTCAACCTGACGTCCCTATTTTGGGCATGCCATTATCGCTTTTTTTGTGTGCATTGACTATGTGTTCTATTGGTTGTACGTTGAAGTATTATGCTCAACCATTTAAACCGTATAGGCTGCAATCTGTACCTACGAGCTCCTAGCCAAATGATTGCCCCCAGAATATGAATGTTTTTACTATGTTTACATTTCTTTCTTTTGTGACGTCCTGGACGCAGCGTCAACTGCGATTGGTCTACTTTTGAGAAGGACGTACAGACAGACATACAGTACAAACCACTGAGCAGTGGCTCTCAATATCTGAGAGTGTGTACACAATTGAGAATCATTGTTCTAATCTAGAGGGCTTGGCGTTGGGCCATGCTGTAAAAAAGACTGGCCTGGGCCGTGGCTGAGCAGTCCAGGCACCTTGGCCGGTAGCCCGAGTCTGGCAGTGTGCCGCGGGTTCGACTCCTGATCCCGGCGGCCTTTACTGCATGTCACTCACCCATCTCTCTCCCCCATTTCCTGTCAGCCTACTGTTTGTCCCTCTATATATAATAAAGGCGAAAGCTGCAAAATAAACAAAAAAAAGAGACTCAAAACAAACAGATGTTTGAACGAGCTAAACTGAGAGAGAGAGAGAGAAGAGACATTCCTTATGTTTCTGTAGTGACTTTATTATCCCTCTATAGTTTTCATTTCAATCGTTATAATTTCCGTTCTCAGGCCAATTTGTGATTCGTTTCCCCCAAAGTCCGGACCGAAGAACTGGGAAAGAAAGAAATAAGCTCTCTGCACCTGCTGCATGGAACTCCCTGCATAGTACATGCCCAGAACTTAATCTTCAAAATAATAATAATAACTCTGAATGACGTGAAGTAAAGTAAGGGGGGGGGGGAGAAATGGAAGAGCTTTCTGTTTTGCTGTCAGAAGAAGTTAGTGGCGAGACAATAATAACCCTGGGCAGACAGACAGACAACTTTCAGGTGCGCACACAGTGAGGTATGAGGAAACCCTGCAGGATACATGTTTTATTGGCCAGTCATGTAACATAGACAGACAGCAGATCGCCAAGGAAGACTGGAGGTGAAAAGTTGAGTGAGCATTAACAAAAACAAAAATGATACGATACAGTTTGACAAATGCAGGAAAGACTGGCTCAATAAATCATGCGGGGACAGACACTCGATATTGATTCCAATTTGACCTTCCTAACCCCCAGCCATCACTCTCTCCATTTCCTCTGTTGTGCCAGCTGGACATCACCGACTGTCACCACCCAGTAGCGAGAGTGTTATATTGGTTCTGGCCGACATGATCTGACATCATTTGCTTTTTTTGACGACATCGGTATCGGCATTGAAGTCTGTCAGGTACACCTTTGGCCCAAACATCAGCCAAAACGTCTGTAATTGTCTAGGCTAGATTTCTCCAGAACTGGGATCGGCGTCTGAGCCTGAAAAAACTGCCATCACTCTGGACTCTAATCTATATCTCCTTCCTCCTCTTGCTATCCGTTCTTACATGACACCCTAACCACCCCTTAAAGCTGGTAAACCCCCCAGGACTCAACTACTACTGCTACTACTTCTCACGGATATGGTGAAAGAGAGGGAAGGATATTGCACTTTTTGTTCTTAAATGACACTGTCAGTGTCTTCTTGTGTGCTGTAATCCCCCCCCCCCCTTTTTTTTAACCTGGGCCCTATTTTTTGATAATTTGGACCACAATCAAAGGGTAGGTGCCTTTTGCTCCTCTAGGGTGCTTAGGCCACTGCTTAGACAGATATAAGTACATAAGCTTGTATTTGGCAACAACAACAAAACGGCATAGTTTGAATTACTGGCTTGTGAGCCGCTCTGTGCGGACGCGAAACGTTCCGCAAGTCCAATAATTTTACACCCACTCTGTGGGTGTAAAATGTGATGTAAATGATTTACTACTACTATCTTAAAACTATGTTATCAGGTTGGAAAATTACTTTTAAAGCTAGTAAAACGGTATGACTCTTCTACTACTACTACTGTTGTTCACGGTTTGATGCGGTTCATTGTGGAAGCGAGAGAGAGAGGCGTTGTGCTTTGCTAGAGTGGGACCGGGCCACACCACCACATGGCGAGAGAGCAGTGTTGCCAGATTTTGTGAGAAAAATGAGCAACAAGGTTTATGAAAACAAGTCCAAAAGAAGCTGCTTAAGTTTTAGGCCACATGTGCAAATGCGTTGTGAGCTTTTAGATCTGTTATTTTAGGGGGGGGGGGGGGGGGGAGTGAAACATTTGTAATATTTGGCACGGTGGCACAGTTGGTAGTGCTGTCGCCTCACAGCTAGAAGGTCCTGGGTTCAATTCCCGCTCAGGGCGCTGTGGGTGCTGGTGGCGTGTTTCCTCCTCCGCGTCATCAGTGCCCATACCCGAAGGCGGGGTTGGCGAAAGGGCCTTTCTGTGTGGAGTTTGCATGTTCTCCCCATGTCCCCTAGGGTAGGTACCCTCACATGTTCTCCCCGTGTCCCCTAGGGTAGGTACCCTCACAAAAACATGCAGTAATCCTGGTCTCTAAACTGCCTCCCCCTGGCCAGCCGGGGAAAGGAACTGGTTGGAATAACATGTTCCTTCCACGCGCTACGTCCAACCAGGGAAACTCCCCCCTGTCAGGTGTAAAGGAGCAACTTGGACACTCGAGCATGAAGGAAGCATGAGTTAAGTCCGTTGCTCTCCCCAGGTTGGCGGAGGATGTGTAGAGCCCAGGATCACATTAGATGATTGACACAGGGGTGAAAAATGGGTTACAAAATCGTGGGATAAAAAAAAAAAGAATCAATAAGCACCCCAACCTGCCAACAGCTACCAATTCAAGCAACTTCACAGAAAAATCAAGCCCATGGCCGCTTATAATAAATAAGCAGACATGGCAACACAGAGCGAGCAGTGATTCATTTCTGCAGTAGACCCCCCTCCTCCCCCCTTGACGCCACGGTGCTCTGCCAGCCCATTTCCTCCTCCTGCCCTTACAGTTGGCAGCTGCCCAGAAGAACATTCTTGTCTTAATGCAGAGACTTCACTCAATACTACAGTCAGTGTACAATAACACTCAGACGGAAAGAGAGAGAGCAAACAGGCACGGCTACACACATGCTCTCTCTCTCTCTCTCTCTCTCTCACACACACACACACGTTCTCTCTCTCTCATGCACACACACACACACACACACACACACACACGTTGGGTGGCAAATCTTTTTGAAAAACATAACTCTCTCTAACTAACTCCATCCCAAAAACCCTAACCCCTAAATCCTAAATGCATAATCCTCCTAACTCTGACCCCAAGCAAGCTGTATCTTTTCCTAACTGTGGCCCTGTCTAAACCAATTAGAGAGAGAGCTGAAACATGTTTTCTTGTCGGGTCTGTCATTTTGGAGACCTCAAAAGACCTCATAGTACTCAAAGGTAAACCCCCCCCTACCCACACACACACACACACACACACACACACACACAGTCACACACACACACACACACACACACACCTAGACATAAACACCACATTGCTCTCCCCTCTTATTTCCGCCCAGCAGACGGGGCAAATAAGTCTCCTCCTCCAACAACTGGAGGTTTTAAGCCCAACCCATCAACACGTCGGTGCACGGCAGTGTCGCGTGATGCGGCACTGAGCTTGTAGGTCTGCTATTTTGGGAAATGGTACTATATGATGGAGCATAAATTAGACTTTATTACTCCCTGTCCACTGAACAAATGGGGCAGTGCTTTATATCCACAGCAGCCAGACAGAATACAAGAAGCCCAGTGCGCACACGCACGCACGCACGCACGCACACGCGCCTTGCCTGTGGGTTCACGTACTGTTACTGTATCTCTAACAGGAAATAACTTTCCCTGCTCTTCACCTCAAATGTCACATGTTTCAAAGTTCACTCGTGGTCTTTTTTTGTGCCAGTTGACGCATTGCACTGAAAAGAGAGCTGCCGTTTTGGGACACAGACAAAAATCACTGTGTGAGATATGCATGCAGGCTGGCTGGCAGGCGGGCTGGTTGCGTAGATGGGTTGCCATGCATGTAACCCCTCGACTAAATATAGGATTTCTGCTGCCATTGCTGAGGGCAAGAACTAAATTCAGCTTAGAAGAAATAATGAATTCTCAACAAAAGACTGCTGTAGTTAAACATATAAGCCCTCAACCATAATGCTCTCTCTCATAGATCTGTGTCTGTCTGTCTGTCTGTCTGTCTGTCTGTACGCCTAAACACAAGTTATAGTTCTCTAGCTGCACTTTACCCAGTTAATATTTCATGAGAAGCACTGGGTTATATTCCCTAGAATGCCCAAAATATGGCTCAAAAAGCCCCTAGCAGTAAGCGGGTGAATGAAGCTCGCCTCCAAGAAACCACAACACAACAGGATGCACCTCAATGTCTGTCGGGACACGTACAGTTGGCACGTCATTAGGACGTCATTAGTTGGCATTGTTGGGGCACGTTATGCACTTTGGCATTGTTTCCTTTTTTTATGTTTTATCCCACGATCTTTATCCCACGATTTTACAACCCGTTTCTTTCACCCAGTGTCAATTACCTAATGTAATTCTGGGCGCTACACTTCCTCTGCCAATCTGGGGGGGGGGGGGGGGCAGCAGACTGACCTCATGCTTCCTTCTATGCATGAGGAGTCCATAGCTGCTTCTTTTCTGACGTAGCGTGTGGAAGGAACACGTTATTCCGACAAGTTTTCTGCTCCATTAGGCGCCCTGGCTGGCCAGGGGGAGGTAGTTTTAGAGACAAGGATTACTGCATATTTTTTGTGAGGGACACGGCCACGGGGAGAACATGCAAACTCCACCCCGCCTCGGGTATGGGCACGGAGGAGAGAACACGCACTCAGCGCCCACAGCGTCCCCAGTGGGAATCGAACCCAGGACCTTCTCGCTGTGAGCACTAGCGACTGTGCCACCGTGCCCCTCGCACTTGGCATTGTTTCAATGAAGAAAAAGCTGAGGGGAGAAATCTACGTGACGAGATAGAGCTGCACATGGCTTGCTGGAGTTCCTTGTACAGTGTGCTAAAATAGCTAATCTGTGCAAGCTTTGTAAGCTTGTAGATCTTCTATTTTGGCCATGCTTGTACAGTAAGAGTGGCGTGCCAAAATTGCTTATCTAACAAGATTGTGTACACTTGTGGATCAGATAATTTATGCACAAGCTTTCCCTCGAAATTCTACCCACCTGGCCTGACCTATAGCCTGAAGATGTATTTAGATTGTCATACTACAGTGTCACACAAAAACATCAAAAGTAGCAGATTCAGTTTGAAACACTGCATGAGGTGATGCGTTTTGAGCTTTTAGATGTGCTACTTTTGAATTTGAATCCTGAAAAGTAACAGTTTTGGACAAAATGGTTTTCCGACCGACGGAGACGATATGGTTACGTAGCCTAAATACCAGGCAAGCTTGCTATCATCAGTCTTCTATTTCACCACCCAGACGACAGGCCATGCCACTCGTGTGCTATAAGTGCAGCTAGTAATTAACTCTCATTGACTTGGCACTAAGACCATGGGCCATTGGGCCAGGGTGGTTTTTAAAACGGCTCTGGTCTGGCCACAGCAATGCCCCCACTAATCATCTAAGCTGCTCTCCCGAGGATTTACGAGCAGAGCCGTCTAACCAGGCTCCCAGGTTATACTTGTTGATTGTTTGTGTTAGTGCTGCTGTGGCCAAGCCAGAGGCCATGCCAGGAGTGCATGGGTACCAGACACTCTTTAGTGTTGGGTCTTCCTGGAAGTCAGTGGTGTGCAACGACGCCAGAACTGGATACCAGAGGGTTGGTGTGGTGTGTGTGTGTGTGTGTGTCTGCCTGGCCAGTGGCCACCAGAGATGGCTGTGTTAGGGGCTGCGTAATTAAGCGGAAATGTATCAAAACAGACGCTCAAACTCCCAAATTAATCTCGCTCATGTCAGTTAACGGTAATACCTATTATTAATTATATAACAAATTCGAATGGATTATTTTAGAATCGACACTAAACCCATTATTCTAACCTTGCATTTCCTTATAGCTGCCTGAGGTGATGGAAGAATTGTCTAGTTTTCTCTGGCCACATTCTCTGGCCAGACAGTCACGGGTGTAGTAATAATGAATTGCATTTTTATAGCGCTTTTCAAGTGCTCAAAGCGCTTTACAATCGTTCATTCATTCATACATTGGGAGGTGAAGCGGCGAACAGTCGACGCCAGCGTCCTCACTTCCCACATTCACACACCAATGGTGGCAAGCTTACAGCTACTGACTCATTGGAGGCAATGTAGGGCTCAGTGTCTTGCCCATGAGGACACTTCGACATGTGGACAGGAGGAGCCGGGATACGAACCGCCGACCCAGGGTCATTGGACGACCTGTGGCATGCATGGCCGCCCGGGTACACCGGGAGAGGACCGGGCATGCATCCCTGGGGGGCTCCACACTCCTCCAGGAATGTGGAGGAATGTGGGAGTGGCCAACAAGCCGTGTCACCATGTCCGCTTACTTTTGTTTTCTGTAAAGTTGCTTGTAAATATCGGCGGTTGCGTTTCTGTGGGCTTGTTTCTAACGTGTGGTCTAATTTTCTAATGTGGGCTCCACATACATTGAATTATTATTTTAACCAGTATCATGGACACTCAAACAGAAACCACGAGGTCAATATGAATCATGCGCCAATAGTAATTGATTCAAATTGTGTGCAAAACGTGACGGCACACAATTAGATTAACATAATTGTGTTATCGTCGGCCTCGTAACGATGTCAAAGCCGGATTTTCATAAAGTCATCAAAAATAATCAAATTAAACATAATAAAACAAATAGTGGGTTTTAGAATGTTACACGTTTAGGGTGCAACACAATGGAATAAAAGGTGTGTTTAGCAGGTTATGCAGCGAAGCTGTTAAAAAAGAAAAAGACAAATCTGCCAATTATTTCAGGGACCCCATATAGTCTCATGTGGCATAATATTAGTCGCTTCTTTTGACCTAGTTTTCCTAGACCTGGTTTCTTAGTTATTTCACAATATGGCAACACTGCAGGCCATGTCCGATAGGTGTGTGGTGGTTGACAGACAGAAGGAATGCGAGAGTGGCAGTGATGGGGTTGGGGGTGGTGGGGGGGGATCTGTCCCAACACATGATGGGGTTGGGGGTGGTGGGGGGGGAATCTGTCCCAACACATGATGGGGGGGGGGGGGGCGGATCTGTCCCAACACATGATGGGGTTGGTGGGGGGGGGGGGGGGGGGGATCTGTCCCAACACATGATGGGGTTGGTGGGGGGGGGGGGGGGGGGGGATCTGTCCCAACACATGATGGGGTTGGTGGGGGGGGGGGGGGGATCTGTCCCAACACATGGTGGGGGGGGGGGGGGGGGATCTGTCCCAACACATGGTGGGGGGGGGGGGGGGGATCTGTCCCAACACATGTGGTGGATCTGTGTTAGAACAACAGGTCTGGTGTTGGGGAGAACAGAATGAATGAGAGGTGGCAGGGAACAAATGGAACCCGAAAACGACACGGAGCCTGACATATATGAGGGGCTTAGCCCATAGAGTGTATTGATTCACTGGCTCTGCTGTGTGTGTGTGTGTGTGTGTGTGTGTGTGTGTGTGTGTGTGTGTGTGTGTGTGTGTGTGTGTGTGTGTGTGTGTGTGTGTGTGTGTGTGTGTGTGTGTGTGTGTGTGTGTGTGTGTGTGTGTGTGTGTGTGTGTGTGTGTGTGTGTGTGTGTGTGTGTGTGTGTGTGTGTGTGTGTGTGTGTGTGTGTGTGTGTGTGTGTGTGAGAGTATGGACGGGGGGGATTTGGTTGGTCCGGTATTGATCCCACCCCCCTAGCCTCTGGCTTTCTCAGCATCACTTACAGGGGTCAGGGGAGGTATCATGTCCTTGTCTTC
This sequence comes from Protomyctophum parallelum, assembly GCF_964188405.1. Classification (NCBI taxonomy): domain Eukaryota; kingdom Metazoa; phylum Chordata; class Actinopteri; order Myctophiformes; family Myctophidae; genus Protomyctophum; species Protomyctophum parallelum. The sequence goes on along the minus strand of NC_139705.1, from coordinate 45,918,714 downwards.
TCAGATCAGATCCTATAATGGTTTTTAAAAGAGAGAGAGAGAGAAAAAAACAAAAAACAAAGCTACAAGGTCGATGCCGACAGATGTATTGGACGGATTCCCATTCCCATTTTTCCTAGAGATCACCGGTTCCTGGTGTGTGTGTGTGTGTGTGTGTGTGTGTGTGTGTGTGTGTGTGTGTGGGGGGGGGGGGGGGGAGTGCAAAAGCTCACTTGTGAGCTTGCAGATCTGCTTTTTTGAACATTGTTTAAATGTTCTCATGTTCCCAGAATTGGGACCTTGCCAATTTGAAAGTGTTTAAAATCAGGACACATTGGCTGCATGATGATTGATTGATTGATTGATTGATTGATTAAATAAAACACGTAACATGTACATCTCTGACCCACCGTAATAGACCCACCATCATCATACCCGGAAGTTATGCGGGAACGCTATACTGAGAGGCAAAAAAGTTATTTCTGGCCTTACAAACTAAATCTGATTGCATTAAACGTTAAACTCACTTTTCCACTCACTTTGCTACTCGATTTGCCACTTTATGCATGCACATAATTATACCCTCTATCAAAAGAATAACGCAAAACGGCTTACAGCTTGTTTCCATTGTTCTCATAAATAAATTCCAATACTGATGTCGTCCAAAAAGTGAAATAATTATTAATATATTACACACACACACACACACACACAGACACAGACAGACAGACAGACAGACAGACAGACAGACAGACAGACAGACACACACACACTCTACACACACACAAAATGGGGACAAATCCATTATTTAGTCCATTATCTTCACCTCATAGTACCAATCCTAAACATCATCACCCGGATCAATATCCTCTAATCATAGTGGCTGTTTGCTGGTCATCTGCGTGGTGATTTCAGGCTAATGCGTTGAGTAATCAGCTCTCTTACTGGCTAATGGAGCGTTGGACTGGCCTGGCCTACTAAATGATTTGCTGGCTGATTGATTCGGCGTGGCGTTGCATTACGCAGAGCCTTGGTAATTTCAGCTTTTTACACACTTGACACACAATGCATGTTCAGCATATCCGTCTCTGTCGGGGTGGAAACCTCCTCTGTTATGTTTCCAAAGCTGTTACTTTTCAGAATTCAAATTCAAAAGCAGCAGATTTGCAAGCTCTTTAAACTAACTGCTGCTTTTGATGCTTTTTGTTGTGTGACGCTGTAGTATGATCAAGTAGACTGTTATTTATGAAAAACACAAAAAACTTTACGGTGATAAGAGGTTCAAAGTGACATATGATGTGTGGTAACAGTCCTAAGGCCTCTAGGTGTCCTGCTCTGTGCTATAGAGTGTGTGGTAACAGTCCTAAGGCCTCTAGGTGTCCTGCTCTGTGCTATAGAGTGTGTGGTAACAGTCCTAAGGCCTCTAGGTGACCTGCTCTGTGCTATAGAGTGTGTGGTAACAGTCCTAAGGCCTCTAGGTGACCTGCTCTGTGCTATAGAGTGTGTGGTAACAGTCCTAAGGCCTCTAGGTGTCCTGCTCTGTGCTATAGAGTGTGTGGTAACAGTCCTAAGGCCTCTAGGTGTCCTGCTCTGTGCTATAGAGTGTGTGGTAACAGTCCTAAGGCCTCTAGGTGTCCTGCTCTGTGCTATAGAGTGTGTGGTAACAGTCCTAAGGCCTCTAGGTGTCCTGCTCTGTGCTATAGAGTGTGTGGTAACAGTCCTAAGGCCTCTAGGTGTCCTGCTC